>NW_017306956.1:680935-684488 GCF_000935625.1 Nanorana parkeri | reverse complement strand
TTTAGTTGTGTGTGTGTGTGTGTGTGTGTGTGTGTGTGTGTGTGTGTGTGTGTGTACAGAAGCAGTATAAAAAATGTCCTCTTTCAAATAACATTAAGTCTTTAAGGATGTTTTTAGAAACATGGCAGTTTCTAACAGTCTCTTGTTTTAGGCTCATTGGTGCTTGGGTGTTGACACAGAATATACCATATTGAGCTGTCATCCTAAAGTAGGCCTGTCACAAACCTGGACAATTCAAACAGTAGATGAGCACTGCATAAGAAGAGGTTAGGTGTATGTAAACCTTAGCAACTGCCTTCTTTTATCTACTACATTTTGTTCTGCCTCATTTAACCCTGCCACCAACATAAATATTGCAGGTAAAAGCACAAACAAATCAGGTAATGTTAAATGCTTAATTGCAGCATATTTTTATTTTCATAAATTACATGGCTTTCATTTCCTTGGGATACCTGCTAGATAAATCAAACAGTCAATGTTGCATATCATAGCCCTCTAATGTTGTGTCTAATATGGGTTTAATTACTCTCTGTGCTGGCCTAGCATTTACAACCCCTCTCCTCACCTACCTACCTAACCTTTTATGTGCTGCCAGGGGTGGAGTAAAGGTGAATACTATAGAGTGTCACTTGAGTGACAGCTTTGAGTCTGCTGGGACTGTTGACATCACATCCAAGATGGTGACACACAGCAGCATTCTCAGACCTTTTGGATGTCTACACAAGGGAGGATTGTACAGGTAAATAACTTGCATTACATGTGCATATACTCTTATGGGAAGATTAGGTGACATGAATTATTCAAATATAACGTAAGTTAGTGATTCAAAATATTGAAGACAGAGGGTCAGTACAACAGCCAAGCAACTTGCATTTTCAGCAGTAGAGGTCAGCATTGGCAGCCTTTTATATCCCATTACTGAATTCCTTCAAAAGATGAACTTGGCTTTGCACATTTCTCCTAATCATACTTATTGACCCTTTATTGTGACCTCATTAACTACTTGGGAAGTTTAAGAAGGAAGATAGAATATGGCCAAGCTTCATCTCTCAGGAAAAAATATCTGTGTATAAATAAAGCAAGATATATTGTTGGATCTGCTACTAACCTCTACTTTGTATATTTTATTATTTACATAATTTGAATTGCTCACTTTTAGGATTGTAAATGTTTTTTTTGTGATGTTGTCTGATGCTGGAACTTGCAATCTATTGTCCATTTTCTGTTCATTCAACACCAGTGTAATATCTTTTCTAATATAACATATTTAGTAAGTGAACTATTCCAGTCATAGTCATATGAGTACAGTCATACGAGTGTCATCGCTTACACTACTTAACCAGAATGCCCATCTTCAGATATCTTTAGAAGCCTGTACGGAGGTTCTATAAATGATGCAGCGCTGAACAATGCATGCTGTTAGACATGACATGGTGTCATAGATAGGTTGAGGACATAACACAAATTCTATCATGGCTCGTTGGCAAGTTGTCAGTTGTCAGTTGTGACACATGAAATTAATTTCAGTTTAGTTCATTTAGTTTCATTCTTGGTACAAGAACTGACAGACAGAAATATGGTATATCAGCACAGAACAGATAAGAAGCAAAATATACAGGTGAAAATTAATGAACAGAAATTCTAAAAACTAAATGAAAACTAATGCATCCACCATGTCTAAGGAGTATGTTACATTTTTTTCCTTTGGTTTACATATGCTTTAATGCTCAAGCTTACCAAACACTTCTTTTTAATTTTAGGTAGTTTATAGAAGAGTTAGAGCCTTTGTCAGGTTTCCACTGTTGTTTGTGTTTAAGCTGTGGAAAGTAGGAATGTCTCTTCTTTTAAAAACGAGCCAACTTCTTTAACATTTCTGTTGATTGACCTGTTGTCATTACTTAAGATAAACAAAGTAATACATAATAGTCTTATTGTAGATACAAAGTATACATTCTATTGTTTCCAATGTTTATAATAACACTAACATTATAATTATAGTGCAAAGCATTTCAAACTTATTTATAAGTACAATAAAGACATTTTAACTATTTGTAAATGCAGCACAAAAAATAACAAACATAATAAATAAAAAAAGTTTAGATATTAAAGGTCACAAAAAAAAAAAAAATATTAGGGAGGAGTAGGGAGATATTAGGGATGATTAAGGTTAAATAGAGTTCAATAAGAGGTTAAATAGGAACAAATATATTTTTTAAAAATTCTACTTGTAAGGTTGCTTTAACACCATGTGCAAATAAAAAGTTACAACTTTGTTCTATATATGAATGACATGGAATGAGAACAAAACAATAATGTTGCCACACTGTATTTTTTTAATTGAGCTTCTAAAAAGAGTTCTAAACACTGTTAAAATGCTCCAGTTTACCCAACAGCAGCTGCTGTAATAGGTAAAAAGCACCTTCTGCTACAAGAGAAGCAGAGCAGAGCATGCGACTTATGCCTTGTGTACTTCAATTAAGAGGGTTATTCACAAAGCTAGCCGAAGGATCAGCCGTAGCTCCAGCTGATCCTTCGACTAGCTTTGGCAGCCAGAGCCCTTTGGTTTAGTCGAACTGAAGGGCTGCTGTACGGCTATTCACTATAGCCCGTACAGCTCTCAAAGCTGGCCGAGCGGCTCAGCCGAGCCGAAGGCATATGCTTCTGCTCGACTGAGCCGAAGTGACACCCGAAGTGCGGCGAAAGGCCTGTCATTGGCCGGCCGAAAGCCTCGCAACTGACAGCTCGCCGGAGCCAGCCATGATCTCATGACTGGCTCCGCCCAGTTGCAATGACAGATCAACGTCCCCAGGTTACCTGGGGATGCTGAACTGTCATTAATCTCCCTGGCGGTATTCCCGAGTCTGGCTCGGGGTTAATTTTCAATACCAAGAGCGTTAACCCCGAGCCAGACTCGGGATTGCACAGAAAAGTGCCACTTACCTTGTCCCTGCGAGCCCGCAGTGTCCTCTGCTGAACCCGGCCGGCCGATGCCGGCATCTGAGTTTTAGTTTCGTTTTCGGGCGTCACAGCGGGGGTCGGAGCCGGCGGGAAATTCAAAAGTGAAAACATGACCTTTACACAGAATACACACAATACAATGTAATCTGCTATGATTATACTTATGTATCAAACTATTTCACTTGAACTTTGTCCCTAGAGCTTTGTCCAGTGCCCTGCCTGCACTTTTACTGTTCTTTCTTCCTGGAAACTTGTGAACGTCCATGGCATCCAAAAAGTGTCCCTTTAGGTCAAAAGCGGTTTTAGACCAGGTAGAAAACAGCGATAGTAAATTAGAATCACTTGCAGAATTGAGCGATAGCAATTCGCTGGGAAATTTGAAAGTGTCTGATGATGAATTTCCCAACGAATCGCTATCGCTCAATTCTGCAAGTGATTCTAATTTACTATCACTGTTTTCTACCTGGTCTAAAACCGCTTTTGACCTAAAATAGCGACGATTCTGCGACCGAGCTTAGTGATGTGCGAACTTGGTACTCTATTGACTGTGGTACGGATCAGGCAGCGCCCACAGAATTCCCATTTACTGGACCAT
>NW_017306956.1:660907-680367 GCF_000935625.1 Nanorana parkeri | reverse complement strand
AGTTTTGGTTTTTGTTGTTGTTATTCATTGGCCGGGACCTGCTATAATACTCTAGCAGGTCCCGGCCAATAGGAAACAGTTGGGCGGAGCAAGCTGTCACTGCTAGCTCCACCCAATTGTTTTTTTTTTTTTAAAGAAATCTTAATTTTAGAATTTATCATTTATTGAAATTTTGAAACAATTTTTTTTTTCAACTTTTTTTTACTGATTTTCTATTCTGCTCGGTACCACAGAGGTGCCGCTGAGCATGTTTGGCTGAACCGAAGCAAGCGGATGTACAGCTAATTTCAGCCGATGTAACATGCTTTGGGGATGCCCTAAAACTATGTATAAAGTTGTGGAGTGGTATTATATGATTCTTTAAAAGTAACATTATGGTTTAAAATTGTTGCTTGGATCTGTCATTTAGCAATGTCAGTGCTACTCCTGCTAAAAACCTTTCTGTTTGTAAAAAAAAGGAATCTGTTAATTTATTTGAACAGTTACCGAGATCATCCACAATCCCTTGCCCAGTTTTCAACATACAGAAGCTGGCTGGGGGTCTGTTATTTAAAATAGAAATAGCTGTTGGCGAACATCAAGATTGATGTGGATATACATAGCTGGATTATGCGATTGATGTTGGATTTACATTGGGGGACTTTTTTTAATAAAGGGTTTTCTTCATGGTGTGGGTGCTTTTATTTACTTACAAAATTAGGCCCTGTCCACTACAACCTTGACAAACAGATGACACAAGAAGACTCATTAGACATAGTCACTCCCTTGAGCGACTATGGCATAAAGCCAAATCCCTATGAGACTTCACCCTATATAAATCTGCTTTCAAAAATACAGTACCTGCTTCCACTCAGCCAAACACATCTGTTTCATCACACTCATTAACAAACACTCTCTCATCCAATAACCCTCCTGTTCTTAAAGCACTGCACACACTGTTGGTGCTATATAAATCTTGAATAATTATAATAAATAATTTAACTTTTCACTTTTGAAAGTAACAATCAGCACTGTGTGCTCCGTACTAATTCACATAACAGGGTGGAGGAAATCTGCCCCCCCCCTGATTCTAAAGGTGGGTTTTATATTCCAATAAGTCTTCCTCACAGATCCCCCCATAATTTTCAGGCAACAGGATGTGGGGATGAGGCACTTCTCTCAAATTTTCTGCCTCTCCTTTGCAAGGTACCCTCCCAATGTTCAAAAGAAACAAAGCGCTAAAGGTAGCTGTATGAGCAAAGGAATAAGCTATAATTGATTCTGGCGAGGTCAGTATGGAAGCTAATATAAAAGTATAAAACAGGACTAGCTTCATAAACAAGTATAGATATAACCAGTCTAACCAAAATACAAAAATCAATTAAAACCACTAAAATTCATTCAGATGGAATAAATAAACGAACAATGTTTAAAACGTCAAAATCATTTCGTTCGTTTATTTATTCCATCTGAATGAATTTTAGTGGTTTTAATTGATTTTTGTATTTTGGTTAGACTGGTTATATCTATACTTGTTTATGAAGCTAGTCCTGTTTTATACTTTTATATTAGCTTCCATACTGACCTCGCCAGAATCAATTATAGCTTATTCCTTTGCTCATACAGCTACCTTTAGCGCTTTGTTTCTTTTGATCATACTAGGTTCCACCTTTTTCAGAGCAGCTTGGGGTATAACTATTCACATTTATTCACATTCATTCTTATTTTATTAATTTAATTAATTTAATTTATTACTAAATTTTATTTTTCCAGAAGCGCAGATTTATTTGTTCACACCCTCCCAATGTTGAAGGCATCAATATAGTACGCTTGCTGCCCCCTCTTTCTTGTCCACCCATGCTGCATGCTTGAATATTTTTTATAGATTTTAAAGAGGACCCCACATTATTTTTTGTTTCCTTTTACTGGCCACTTTACTGGAAAAAAAACAGTTTGGGAACCACCCTAAGATTCATAAAAGACCCTTACATGCCACAAAGTGACAGATCTCCAGCTGGCATCTCTTTGTAAACAAACCAGCCAGGAATGCTGGTTGAAATCACTGAGCAAATATGGTCATGACCATATCTAGTCAATTTTACCCAGAAATAGTGCTGCTGCTCCTAAATTACAGCTCTCCAACTGGTTAGTTTACAAACAGCAGTCATGGATTCAGCTGTGCAAACTGTGCAAATATGGCCAGTTTGTTTAGTGGTTTGCCAAATTGCTAACAGGTTAATTTCAGGTTGAATGTGAGTTTGACTCAAAACTGAAGTTCAGCCCTAAGTAAGTAGATCCTTGTCAGTCACTATGACCTCCCAACATAATTAACCGCTGTGTCCCACAATGTTCACCCGCTGCTACTCCTATCACAAATGACAATTTCCCAGCTGGCTGCTGTATATAAACAAACTGTCTGGGGATGCTGGGTGACATAATTGACTAAATACGGTCATGAACCTCTTTAGTCAATGATGTCACCCTGGATCTTCAGGACGGTCTGTTTACAAGTGCCAGCCAATCAGGGAACTGTCATGTAGCTATGGTAGTGCTACCACCACAAAATGACAGACTTCTGGCTGATATTTGTTTACAGATATAACCAGTTTCTTCACAAGTTCACCAGTTTTATGTTTATCGTATAATAGTGTTTAGGGAGTTTAATGATAAGTTGAAGCTCACAACTTGAAAAATAAAGCTTCTTGGTAGCCTTCACCAAGCGACCACTAGGACATCTTGATTACAAAATGTTATTTGAAGAAATAAACTGTTTTGTTTTAGTTGCTGTTGTTAATATTGTTTGTTAATATAAATCATTCTGCTTTCTTCTATACAATTTTAGATTCACGATAAATTGTAAACCTGTAACCTATGAAAAGACTGTATATAGTTTTTTTATATTGTAATCATATTATGTAATTTACTTATATAATATATGTTCAAAAATACTGTAGATACCATAAAATGTTTGACGATTAGGCTTTGTCCAAAAATAGGTTTTAGATCCAGTTACACCAGCCACAAGTATAAAAATAAACTTAACCAAAACTGATCTTTAATGAAGTATAAAGATTGTAATGAAGACAAAACAATGTTTTGAACCTGTTTAAAATGCTTCACTCAACCCTGCTCCTGCAGACTTAACATGTGGGGAATCTAATCTTATGGATGTTAATTAGGGGTTTGGTATAATTGTACCAAATGGGGCACATGGCATAATAATTACTACTGAGAGATTCTCACAGAGTTCAAACATCCTTGCATAATACAGATATGTCTGATACAGTACTGTAATCACCTTTATATGTTGACTCCTACCTTGGAGTTTAACCAATTTTTTTGTAGGGTTAACATGTTAGTTTTTAACAAATACATGACAAACTAAGACAATTTCTACAACACTACCACATTTTGTATTTCATGTTCTTAATGCAAATTCTAAAAATCACAGGTGTGTTATAATTAGCGATAAATCATCTACATGGTAAACATTTTCTTTCCTATAGAATCCAATGCTTGTAAAATGTATATATTGTATATAATATTGAGACATTATTAGCAGTTTTAAGTTTTATATTCAATCATTACATTGAAAAAAACTGCTGTTAAGGTAGCTCTACTTTAACTTGTATGGCACGGAGAAGCTGATTTACTAAAGGAGTTGAAACCGTCATTCAAAAATTGTGTGAATATTCCCTTGCATCATCCAGTTATGAGCAATGCATTAATTCATGATCAGGTTTTCAGAGTAACCAGGAATTTTAGTTTCCCCCTTAATTATATAATTTAGATTAATATTTACACAATTTCTTTGATTGAGAGTCTGAACTCCTTTAGTAAATCAGCTAGGACATCTCAGCATCAGAGGCTCAATCTATGTGGTTAGAAAATTTCAGCCAATTTATGTTTGTTTGTTCATGGTGCAGAGGTAAAAGCAAGATGCCAAGTTTATTGTTTTTATATATCCCCACCACCATCACCACTGCCCTAACATATATAATATAAAGAAAACTATTTCCTATACTTTTGTACCACCTATCCAGGCTCAAACTGGCTGCAGATTATATGGCTGCTTCTGGGCAATGCATGGTTATGCTGCACACACATCCTGCCTGTTGGCAGTGGTAATGAGACCCCCCAGCAGCAGCCCTGTTCTTGCAAACATAGTCAAGCTGAGTCCCAGAGCTCTGGTAGGTAAGTATATGAAAAAAAAATTCAGATTGTATAGTATGTTAGGGAAGTTATAAAATATATAACATTTTAGACTTGGGATCAGGGTTCAGGTCTACTTTAGTAAATTATATTTGTTTTAAAAACCCAAGGAAATAATGTACTGGGTGGTTATCACATACATACACACAAAAGTACCTTAGTTTAAGATGGAAGAAAAACAGAAAACACAGAAAACAGTATTTTAATTCTGTTTTGTCAAAAAGAAATAACCCTGTTTATGCTTGCTTGTAGTTGTTGATGATTGCAGTAGAAACCATGTCCATGCTGTTTGGCACTGGAACCAACTCAATTACCTGTTTTGTATCCACAAACATGGTTCAGAAAGATGAATTCTGGATACTATGGAAAATGATTCCACATCCAGTTTTCTTTGCTCCAGTTTTTGTAAATCAGCACTATATTTGGGATCTAAGGCAAAATGAATATCGACATGAAACACTGCATACTTAATAGGTTATCATAATAAAATGATAAAATATCAAGCTGTGAAATGTTTTGTTAACTTTGGAACCTTCTGACATCAACATCTGCCATAGATATTAATATATTTCACTGATGCATTACAGCATATGTCTTCTTGGACCCAAATAATTATTCATTGGGATTGATTTATGGAACGCAAATAGACTGTCTTCCATCTTCTTATCACGTGCAAGCAAAAATACTTGTTTTTTTTCTTGCACATCATTGGGTATTCTTTGCAAAGTGAAAGTTCACCACATTCAATAAGCTAGGAGAAAATTCCCATGCAAAGTGTAAATATCCTTTACAAAGTGAACAGCCTTATTGGCTATAATATATCAACCCCAATATCTGTACTTTTCTGATCTCTCTTTGGTTCTATCAAAACAAGAACCTGGTGATTTATAAGTTTTACTCTAATTTATATTCTCTTTTGTATTTATATAAAGTCTTTATTTCATAAATATTTATGTAACACAAGGTGTACCCATGATATATAATCAATATAGCATTGTGAGTTTTCTAAATAAATAGCATATCTCTCTCTCTCTGAAAGGTGTGTTTGTGCATTCTGTAGTTTACATATAGATGAACCTTTTGTGCTTTAAATGCACCTGTACACAGACTAAGGACATTAACAATTTACATATTTTGAAGAAGCAATATAAAAACTTTGAAACAAGCCCTTATTAACTTTCTAGCTCCTTGTTGTGTGAAGTAATTTATTCACAAAGTTCCTTAAAGTTTTTAAAGTGGGGTTCCAGTCAGAAGGTTAGAAACACATGATGTTAGAGTACATTAAACAACCAGGAGGCTGCAAACATTCTGCTTCCAAAGAAAATAAAGAGGAAAAGCGCTGTGATTTCAGTGCCTGTGAATTTTTGAAGATCATTTTCTCCATAATTCCTATATCTTTGGAGCAGAATGAGGGTGTGTTAAAGTATTTTTAATGCTTGTTCAAAATATTTAAATACTTTAATGTGCATCTGCAGTCTTGGTACTGATTGACTGATTGAGTACATTTATTTTAATATATAAAAGCACACATGAATGCGGTTTGCATCAAAATATTTTAGTCATGTAAAGTTGTTATACGTTTGCTGTACTTAACCAAACAAGGAGCTATTTATGCAAGCAAATCCCCAGATAAATATTTTCAATTATAATGATGTAGAGGAATACATTTTCCTTGATCAGACATTAATAAAAAAAATCTTGTTGTGTTACTGTATTCTGAATTTCAGCTTACTTTTTTTACACTGCTTTATGGAGTATGTTTAGGAGTAACAAACTCAGTAAACATACAGTAAAACTTTGCACAGTGTGTCCTGTAGTGATGTAGGGGCTGGCAGTTAAAAACACAGTGCACAATTGGAGACACAAGCACCCAACACTCCCAGTTCTGGGAAGCTGAAGATTCTGCTTGGTCATAGCTCTTAAAGAGAGTTAAAAGTCCAGCATTGAGGGTATAAAAAGGACAATATAAACATTTTTGCAGGTTGTTGCTTATTTGGTTATTTTTGGAGAGCAACATAGGGGTCTATTCACTAAGCTGCCGAAGGATCTAGCCGTAGCTTCGGCTGATCCTTCGTCTAGCCAAAGGCATATGCATTGGCTCGACTGAGCAGAGGTGAAAGGCGAAGCCTGCTGTCCCGACAGTCTGCTACCAACTACTGGGCGGAGCCATCCGTCATCTCACGGCTGGCTCCGGACACTTGCACAGGCAGATCAGCGTCCCTGGTTACCAGATAACCAGGGACACTGATCTCAAGATAGCCCCACTCTCCCGGCCGCCCAGGAGAGAGTTTCTTTCTGCCGGAAAGTTTTAGAGTAAACTTTTCCCTGCTCTGTTGTCTTTTTTTTTCTTCTGATATCGGTACCTCATAAACGCTTACTATACAAGCTGAGAGCTATGGGCATAGATGGAAGGGTGTGTACATGGATAGAGAACTGGCTAAAGGAACGGGTACAGAGAGTATCAATAAATGGCGCCCTTTCAGACTGGGCTAGTGTCATTAGCGGTGTGCCTCAGGGTTCTGTGCTGGGACCCATGCTTTTCAACCTGTTTATTAACGACATTGGGGACGGAGTACACAGCGATGATACCAAAATTGGGAGTGTAATAGAAACAGACCAAGATAGTGTAACATTGCAGGAGGACCTGGATAAAATAGGGGAGTGGGCAACTATGTGGCAGATGAGTTTTAATGTCGATAAATGCAAAGTTATGCACTTTGGGAGGAATAATAGGCAAATGGGTTATACAATTATGGGTATGCCGCTAGGGAAGTCTGAAATGGAGAAAGATTTGGGGGTCATTGTAGACCACAAACTGAATAATAAATTACAGTGCCAGGTTGCTGTAAGCAAAGCTAGTAGAATCTTGTCCTGCATCAAGAAGGGAATATTTTGCAGGGATAGGTCTATAATTATGCCACTTTACACATCAATGGTTCGGCCCCACCTGGAGTATGCAGTGCAGTTTTGGGAATCGGTCCACAGAAAGGATGTCCTTAAACTGGAGAAAGTCCAGCGGAGGGCAACCAAACACATAAAGGGGATGGAGGACCAGAGCTATGAGACACAGCTACTAAATTTAAACATGTTTACGTTGGAAGTAAGGAGATTAAGGGGGGACATGATTTTGATGTACAAAATGTTCCATAGTCATAGCAACATTAGCAACAAACGCTTTGAAATTAATTCCGTAACAAAGACTAGAGGACACCACCTAAAACTGGTAGAAAAAAGATTTGAACACAAGGGGCGAAGGGGGTTCTTCTCAGTTCGCGCGGTTAGGGTCTGGAAATCACTGCCTCAAGCGGTAATTTCCGCAATTAATCTGGAATCATTCAAGAGGCTTTTGGACGACTTCCTGAGAGACCGAAATGCACAAGGGTACAGGCACTCTTAAGAATGAGAACACTCATGGACCTATACACACACACACACACACACACACACACACACACACAAACAGGTTGGACTTGATGGACTTATGTCTTTATTCAACCTCAAATACTATATATCGGAGCCATTGGCTGCCATCAGAACAAAAAAAAAAAAAATAAGCATAGGAATGCATAGCTACATTCCTATTGACTATTTTAATTTGCAATAGCCAATAGCAAACTAGCTATTGCACCCGCCCACTGCTGCTGTCAATCAGCAGAGGGGACCTGCAGTTCTCCATCAGGTCCACTCTAGTGGTTGACAGCAGCAGGGGGGCTTCCCCTGGATGGTGCACCCCCTTTCCTTTTTCTTTTCAAACAACCCATAGCTTTCTCTTTCCTCCCTGGCTTACTCTCCATCCTAATTACCCTCCCACAGTCCTGTTTTCTCCTTTTCTCTATCTTCTGTGTTTTGATCTTCACTACAGTTCTTGTTTCTTCACTAAATTTAACAAAAAAATGGACAGGATGGATTCTCACACTTTTTTGAGAACAGAAGTTTTTGGGTGTGACTTTGTTAATAAAGATTATCTAAATGCATGTGTTAGGATATGATACTTACCCATGTGACCACTATTGGTAGTTAAATTACCATTTATTATTTAGTCACTGTTCTGTATTGTCTTGGTAAATTGCTGTTCTCATGTATGTTTTTGTTCACCTATCTTTTCATAAATAAAGAATAAAAAACATGTAAACAATGTAGCACAATGGACATCTATTGTCAAGAATGTGGTACAGTGATGTAGAGCCAGCATCAATCATGGCCATATTTGGTCAATTAAATCAATGGTCTGTTTACTGGGGATCTGAATGTCGTTCAAGGAAAACATCTTTGGTCGGCAAGGAAACATTTGCAGGAGGCAGGTCTTTGCGATTGGAGCTGGATTTAAATAGTTGGGCAACTTAATTAATGAAAAGTTTACATTGAGGAATATTGCTTCCATTTTTTAAAATGACTTTGTCACATCGTGTGCGCAAGTGTGTATGTTTTTTATTTACATTTCCTTTGTGGAAACAGGTAAGGGGTAGTAAAGAAACCTGTACCAATTTTCCTAGAGGAGTGGTAGTTATCTTGGGGTCCCTTTATTCTAAATTCCCCCCACACACAAATGTAAACATCCTTTTCGTGAACAGCTGTGGGAAAACATAGGGGAAGCTTTACCAACCCTCCCCCTTTGCAAGGTGCCATCCCAATGTCAAAAAGCATGTGGCTTGGTATGGTTCAGGAAAAGGTTGGTGCTCACTCATTGCCCTCCCTTCTTGGCCATCCAGACTGCAAGCCTGGATAAGGGACTGGTATTAGGGGGAATGCCACATAATGTTTCCACTTTTTCAAATGTGTACTCTACCTGAAGAAAGAGGGAATAGTGAGTTCCCCCAAAACAATAAACCTGGCTCTTATTTAGGCATGCACCCAGATTTGTGTACAAACAGCAGCTGGCCAGGGGCAGTAGTGCAGTGGGGTAAGATTGATGGGTGGTGGGTATTTGTGGCAGGGGAGCCACATCTTTGTGATGACAGAACATCATGATTGACACTGTATCTATATCACTGGATGATGTGATTGGGGATGGAGTCACATCATGATTATATTTGTATTATTTTGTTATTTTCAATAGGGACTAATAAGGACTTTATGGTGTGGGTGTCTTTATTTATTCTCCTGGGGGGCTGGATATCTGGGGTCCCCTTATTTTAATGGTTTCTGATAAGAAAATGTATCAGATTCTGATAAGTCCCTCCCCACAAACCCCTCACATCCTTTTTGGGACCAGGTGTAAGGGACCAGCACATTTGACTAGTTTCCTTGCAAGGTGGAGGCTTTGTTGCCCCCTCTTGCAAGGTAATCTTCCAATTTTGAAAGGCATGTGACATGGCGTAATTCAGGTGGCCTTGAGGGGATAGGGTTATCAATCTATCAAATGTCAGCCAATACCCGCTGAAGCAGACAAATGTAATATTAGGATGTTAAGATGGTTGTAGGGATTTGTTCTCACTTCCTGTTTTTACCTCTGGGACAGGAAACTAAGGAAAATCTCGCCATCAGGACACAAACAGCAAACAAAATATAGGGGTTTTGGCTTTTCATCCACTTTAACTTTTAAAACAATTCAGAGTTTGGGACGCCTGCCTTTAAACACACATGAACTTTAATGGCATCCCAGTCTTAGTCCATAGGGTTCAATATTGAGTTGTGTGTTTGAACTTTTTTGTGCACACCCTAATGCAATCGGCTGCACATGCCTATGTAAATATTCTAACAGATTCACTAATTTACTTTAGCAACCAGCTAAGTAATATTCTCAAAAGTCTAATGTGATGGTCTGTGCTCATGCATCCACCAAGATTAATTTGTCCTCCAAAGTGATATGAACTTGTAGATGATGATGTGCAACTATAATAATGTAGTACTCCATTAAGAGCTATCTGGCCATTAATTACACTTTTGGAATATTTTGTGTGTGACTATGGTTAGTGAGCCTTGTGCTGAAAAACTTGCCAAATGAGCACATTTTTACGTAACAAGTCACAGGCATGCAGGCAACTTTTCACAAAAAAAAACACAATGTGGAGAATTTATCAAAATTGGAGCAGACAAAATCTGAAGTAGGTGACCATATTAACCAATCAGATTCTCTTTTCAGTTTGTTCAGTTAAGCTTTGAAAATGAAAGAAGCGTATTGGTTTCCGTGGGCAACTGTTCCAGATTCTGTCTGTTTCAGTTTTGATAATTTCCCCTTGATGCTTGTTTACGCATAGGCGCATGCAGTTGCACATCAGGTCTATGCACAAACAGGCACTCTATTGATAACAAAGGTCTCAATGTTCAAACAAACCTTGTAAAGTACACCTACACCATACTGGATGAAATTTAGTATGCTAAAGCACTGTGCATCATAAACATTTTTTCCTGATAAAATTATGTTTTTACTTGTTTTCATCCTTTCTTGCAATTTAGCTCTCCTGCTTCCTCCATCCCTTCCAGCCACCTACTGTCTACATGCACTTGCACTAGTGTCGACCACACATTATTGGTCTGGACTAGTTTACTGATAGTGTCAACTGTGCGTAAATGAGCATGGTCACAGCCAATGCTGCACATGGCAATTGGACCACAATTGGGAGACAGTTGTCATTCCACAACAGGAAGTAACAGAACAAAGAGCTTTACTGCAGGATCAGCTGGCATTATTTAATGAAAACTGCAGATTTGAAAAAGTAAAAAAAATACTTTTGAAATTACATTAACATGTTAAAACTTAAGTAAGATGTTAGTGATTGGGTTGTAGAACTACTTTAAAGAAAAATTTGAAATTTCAAGGTATAATAAGTCATATTAACAAATGCAAAGTAACAGGTACAGTTGTTAATATGACTTAAGATATCTTTTGATGAAATTTCTTTTTTCTTTAAGCTTTTAAGGTGATCTTAGCGAAATCCCCAAACTATAAAAAAGGAATCGATGGAACAGCAAAGGTTCCCATCACCCTTACAAAAATCCATAACTTTTGCATTTTAATAGAGAGGCTGAACCAGTCATTTTCTTTGTGATGTACAGCTTTGATTTTCTCCTTATCTCTCAGGGAATTTTGACTTTCTGAGAGAGGGATTATTGAGTTGTATGGCTGTAAGAGAGGCTCCTTGATCACTACAGTACTGTGTGCTTAAAATGTTACAGTCAGCTCAGCTGCTCCTTGCTTGTAAAAGCATTAGGAACGCCATGTTAATATTAATTAGGTCTTTTCTGTACAGGAATTTCAGTCGCTGCCATGAAGACAGCTTGTAGAGAGAAGATTATACCCAAAGTCAGACATTAAGACAAACATATTTAGAACAACAATTATGATAATTGCAAAAACACTAACGCAGAAGAAATAAGTAAATCTGATTAAGAGCACTTCTGCATGATCAAATATAAATCTTATGTCTTCCCTCTAACCTGGTTTAAACATAAGAGGATTATATTATGTATTAACAGATTTGTGAAGCTGAACTTATTGTACCTAATAATATAGAGCATCTGAGGGAGTGCTGTGAAACGAACGTACTAGCAAAGTAATCCACTTAAAATTAAAAATAGACAGAATCATTTAGAAGGTGTACAAGACGTATGTGAAGCGGTTACGATGGCTGCAGGACCGATCTAGCTTGTTACTTGGCTGTTTGAAAATTTTCCTTTCAATTTGTAGCATCCTATCCTGTAAAAACCTGTAAAAAAATTACCTCTACAATAGTTTTAAATGTGTTATTTAATTCATACATATCATGCATTTATTATTTGAGTTTGAAGATACTGTATATATATATACAGTATCGCAAAAAAAGGACAAGTATGTTTTGTAAAGTATATTTGTAATAGGAATAACTGACAGAATTTTGTAGTAACATTTAATAATTGCAATTAACCGCAGGTACTATTAATCAGAGCTCTTGTATAACACTACTTGTCCTTTGACCACAGTGGTAATACTTTATAGTGAAAGCACATACTGACTGATTGTTATTATCAAATAACAGCAAAACCATGTGCTTAAATTTTGTAATTAAATAACCATTTTTTTAATTCTGTTAATGTTTTATGTTCCCATAATCTTATGCTTTATGTTGGAATAAAATCCTACAAATGAGCACACTTGTGATTGTTTGTTATTTGTAAAGTGTTAGTATTCAAAATCCACCAACTAAATCTGTGCACTGTCTAGGTATCTGTCAGTGTGTCCATCCATCCGTTCACTTGTATCTAAATATCTAAAACTCTTTCTGTCTGTCTGCTTGTTTATATGGCTTTCTGTTTTAGCCTAGGTCCCTGTCTATCCATCAAGAAGCACTGCAACTTTTGATTACAATTTTTTTATGAAATTAAACACTGGCTTTATATTTTGCTCTACCAACTATTTTAATGGTAATGATCTTATGTTTAAGGAGTATATCAGTTAAGCATATCAAAATTGCTGTTGAAAATGTACACTATTGTACAATTTCTTTAGTAACGTTTTCAGCTGATCTAAGCTGGTTTTACCCAAGAACTGTATAGAAGTAATGATTCAGACCTCACTTAACATATAAAGCTGCCTACCATGTTTTAAAGTTAGAGAGGAAATTAACAGACAGTTGTTCTTTGGCAGGAAATCATGTGACAAAAATGGTAATTTCCATTAAAGGGTGAAAGCATCTCCCATATTATGTAAAGGAGTTGTAAAACTATGTGATCTGCTTTAATATAAAAATATACTGCCTTAAACTGTTAAGAAACCATTTAATTTTACGTATCAGGACATATGTAAAAACCCTGTTAGCACGGAGTGTGTGTGTGTGTGCGTATATATATGTGTGTATATATAGTTTACAAAATAAATTACATTAATTTAAACCATTTTAAACCCTGTACTAAATTTGCAAGACACATGCGACAGATACATTATTAATATTATTGCATGAACAAAAAAGTACTTCAAAGTAAAAGATCCACTTAAAGTACTTAAAGTTAAAACAATCACAAATATGAATGCAATGTGTTCATGCCTGTTCAGGTAATGAGAAGTTTGACATTTAAGTAACTTCCATGAGCACCATACAGTTTTAGGCTAAAGAAGATGACGCAACAGTTGGCAGTATTCTTCAGAAAGGATTACATGACAGGAAGCCAGCTGTGTGTCGGTGCAAATATCCCCTACTATACCATTTTCCTCTTAATATATCACGTTTTAATAAACCTGTGCTACTTTAACATATTTGTGTAAATATCATTCTAAACTATTTTTGATTAACAAATTGTAAATTGTATTACATATTTTTAAAATTTTAAGGATGGCCAAATAAAGAATGAGCTTGAATCTGTACACTTTCTACATGATATTTACATATTTTGGGCGCAATTTTGAAAATAATTATTTGTTGATGACTGCAGCCCATTGTATAAGATCTTAAAATTATTAAGCACTCAGCAAAGTTGATGACATTTGAGACCCAGGGGCCCTGAGGTTATTCACCCTAAGGGCAGTCATGTGGGTGTTTCCCGGGAACACAGAACTTATAAAGATCCAATGTCTTTGTAAACAATAAAAGTTAATTAAGTGAGGCAATTAGCATCATTGGCTTTTTGTGTTCAACAGCGTTTATTTTTATGTCCTATCAGAATAAAGATATGTATGGCTATTATGCAAAATGTGATACATCTAGTTTAGGTAAACTTTAAAATCATTTTTTTCTCAAGTCATGTCACATTTTTGCTAACCCTGCTGATATTAGGCCTGGTTCTGTCTTTCCAGAAAAAGATCACATAATAAAACTTTACAAACCACAGGAAAGTGACTGCTAATCATAAGACTAACATTAAAATAAAACTTTAAATTCCTAGAAATAATTACAAAATATTTTTATATTTGTAATTCCAATTGTTATTTTCCTCAATATACTAAGGACAATTTTACATATTTTATTTTTTACTGTTTGTTGTCTCCTTAAGAAAACAATCATGCCTCACTGTAAACTACCAAGTGTCTCTTAATTGTATATTCCCTTACAAAAAAACTACATTTCATAGACTAAAGGTTGTAGTCAGCTTGAAATAAATTGATATTTGCATAGGGTAAGACAATACATTGTCCAAGATCATATAGTGGCCATTGTGTCATTAGTGGCAAAGAAACCAATCGGAATAAACTTCACCAAAGGGAATACATTGAAGGGGGAAATGTATTAATACACATTATTTTAAAATTTCCCTGTGAACTCCTTATTCAAAACTTTGGATTTAATTAAATACAACTTTATTTGTAGCTCATTTTGGTGATATGTTGGTATTTACTAAGGCTACACTAGATCCTTGAACTTAACCTTGGGCAATTAACTGTTTTTTTTTCAATTTAGCTTTAACTCTATTTCTTGATTGATGCAGTTGCAAGTACATTGTCTGGTGAGCCTTTACTAAATTTCCTTACTGCAGTCAATATGGAAGAGCTGTAATACATGTGCAAACATGTGTGTGTTAAACATGTGTGTGTGTGTGTGTGTGTGTGTGTGTGTGTGTGTGTGTGCATGTGTATATACACACACACACGCACACATATTAGTTGCTTGTTGCTTTTAAAGCATATTTATGTTTACTTGTAGACTGCATTAAATGTGCATAATAAGACATTTTAAATAAAGAAATGTATAGTTTAATGATTATTATTATTATTATTAATAATAATAATAATTTGCATAGTAGAAGTAAATGTAGAAAAGATATTCCAAATATGATACTACTAAACTACCTCGTATATTATTAATAATAATAATAATAATAATAATATGAAATGTGGCAAAAAAATTTTTACATATTTATTATGTGATGGACTCCTTTTAAGCAAAGAAGTTGTACTATTAATGCAATCTTTTAAGTTTGTTTCTCAGTGTTATACCAATTACAAGGCTGGCATATACATTGAGCTATACAGCCTCTTTTTCATCTTTGATTAAAGTAAAAACAGACTCATAAGACAAAGACTAAACTTCAATGTAATATTTAAAATTACATGTTTTTATTGTGAACTAAAATGTATTCATGAGCATTTACATCATTTTTAAACTGTAATCTGAACAAGCAGAATAGTTTGTCTATAGCCCTGTGCTGTGCTGTTTGTTTATCTAGTGTTTTCTTGTGTTTCTTTCATCTAATAGAAAGCAGAAGTTAATTCCACCGTCATCCCATTTCTGTAACAAGAGACTTTCTCATTTAATTAAGATCCATCACATAACATCTGACTGCTTAATGAGAACTAATAACACACCTATTTTAAAAATACATGAAGCATTATCAGCAATTAAACTCTGCCTTGGCAGAATATTAAAAGCAGGAACAGAAAAAAAATATTTTAAGAACTAGGGGAAATTAGTTCATTTTAGCAAAGTAAGAAGAAAATTGTATTCTGAATTAGCCCTTTTAATAAAACTTTTATAGATTGCGTGAAATAACTTTAACAAATATATAAGGTGCTTGACAAAACAACACAATTACCTAACTGGTTACTGGGAAAGGCAGTGTAGTAGCACAATTGTACTTAAGAGTGTCACTTACCATATTTTACATTCATAGTGATTGCATGTAATTAAACCACATGTATCATTAATAATAACTAATACAATTCATCTTCTCCAGATTTGCACAAACTATGTGTTGTTTTAAGCATGCAAATATTATGGAATACAATAAGATACAAAGCCTATGCATGTGCCTATTGAACAGCCACATTCAATGAGAAAGCATTTGCTCTAAACTGGAGGTAAAAGCCTAATTGTCAGCCATGCATAGAACAAGGACACAATCATATTGTCTGGCACACACATGATCTATTCTTTACAATGCCTTGATTAACTCCTTGTAACACTAGATTTCCTTTTCCAATGTGCTATAACTGATCAGACTGCATAGGACATCGTGGAAATGGTTTGTTTAGCCAAAGTGTTGATAGTTTTATTGGTTTTCTGTGTTCACTCAGCTTTGATTTGTTATATTTGCAATGTGCAGTGAAAATTCTCTCTAAATTATTTATTGTTGCAAAGTAGCAAGGATCAAGGTTTACTTACATTTTTCAGCCCCTCTGTGTCTTCTTTAGCATTTTAGCAAACTAAAGAAAGGCGTGTTACAAATCTTTAAGGAACGTGCAAACAGTTAAACGACAAGTGTAGGAGGGTTTAACAGTTTGGATGTGGTTGGGGTACATTTTGGCATATGCAAACAGTCTGAAAACTCAGCCTATAAAACAGTCTCGAGACTGAAGGAAATCAGTACTTAATTCAACAAACATTTGTTTCAGCTCAAGAATTGCTGCACACTGAAACTTTTAGAAGCTGATAATATCCTTCCTGATATAGACTTGATAAGATGCTGCACAGCACCATCTGCTGGTATTTAACACCCTAAAATCTAAAGACATCAGTGTTTGTAATGCATTTTCTATACTTTGTGTTGTGCTCAGTACTTATTCGAAATGCTATAGCCATTTACCTAAAAGAGTAGTTTTGTAGTCAGCTGCACTGAATGTTTGAAACAAAGCTGTTTGCTAAGCTGAAGTGAATATTATATCACCCTTTCATATGCTAACTTGCATCTAAACATAGTTGCAAAAAAGCTACATGCAATACCAGGAAAATCATCAACATTTGGCAGCTTGCGGCAACATTTAGGTCATGGTCATATGTCACTTCTTGCTCAAACTTTGCTGAAGAAATGCAATCACTTGTACAAATAGCAGGTTTATAAAAAGATATGGGGCATGCAAAGTAGTACAGTATCTAACAATGTGTATATAAAAAGAAAACCAGGAAATATGGAGAACACATGGACATCTAATTTTTGCTAGCAAAAACTGTCACTGATTTTGAAGAATAGGCAAGAGGGCAAAATATAATAATTTGGAACCCTACAATTATCTACTGGGAAGCAAAGATGTGCACTGCATATCAGTTCAAATTCAGTTAAATTGCAACTGTGTGCAAAATAAACAATTATGTATATGGTACAATCTGGCAATACCCAACACACCAGTTTGTGTAACATAGCTTATTATCTGTTGATCCTGCTGGTAGATCTATTATTTTTTCACTTACTATAAACAGATCATGCTGTTCAGCAAAAGTGGCAGTTGGAAGAATTAGGAGACACTGGGGGTGATTTACTAACCTAAACACACACACGCACCAGGTGCATGTGCATTTTTACACAGCAAAACGTATTTATCAACCAAACACGAGCAACGTGTCACATTTTCACGCCGTTATGCTGCGTTTTTATGTATTTACGTACGTGCGCGTCATGTAGCATGCGCCATAGGCTACACGCCGCTCTAATAGCGGCATGCAAGTCTCTAAAAGCATATTTCCACTAATGCCATATATGGAAAAATCATGCACATGATGCATATATAATGCTGCTTCACAGTTTAGACAAAAATGGTTAGCTCATGCATTTACATTCCTGCATTCATCAACGCAAGCAACACAATGTAGAGCTAATTTACACAACATCACCTTGCAATTCATGCAGGGCTTTGCACAACACACCTGCTGGGTGTGTACACACTACAAAGGTGTCTAGATTCCACCAATAGATCATGCTGGGAGGGAACACACTACAGAGGTGTATACTTGTTCGTGGCATGTTTATAAGGTTAGTAAATCAACCCCACTATGTTGCACTGATAGGTGTGCTTACAACTGTCACCTTTTTATGTGGCTTATATCTTTTTCCAAAAAAAGTAACTAGAGGATGTAAGTCCTTCCATCCTCATGGTTTTGTTAACTGCAGTGGGTCTAACGGCAGTGTGAGGTCTTTCAATTTGGCCAATTATGCAAGGTGCTAACTGCATTTAAGATATAAGTAACAAGTGTTTATATAGTTTTTTTTTAGTTGGGCCTTACCAGGAGATAAATGTGTTGTAGTTTGAAGGTGTTTTTGCACATAAAGAGTTTGTAACCTTTGTCCGGTATTTTGGGAAGCAAAGTCAGGTTGCCTACTATTGGAATTATCAAGGATGTATATCCATCATAGATTAACATTTAGGGGTCTATTCACAAAGCTGCCGCAGGCAGCTGAGTAAACAATCGACCCGAAGTGAACACTTTTCGGCTATTCACTTCAGGCTTGTATGGCTGATTTCAGCCGTGTATCGGCTGAAATCAGCCGTACATCGGGTGGCTTCGGGTCGGCCAAACATGCTCAGCATGTTCGGCCGACCCGAAGTGCAGAAGGAGTTCGACTCAGCTGATCCAACATCTGAACATCGAACATCGAACCTCCAGCAGGCTACTTGCTGCTGTTCGGCCTATTCTCATAGATCCCGAACAGCAGTGAGTAAATAGCTGAATACCGCCTCTTTGGTACCGAGTAGAATAGAAAAACAGTTTAAAAAGTAGAAAAAGCAAAAATAGAAAATGATTGGGCGGAGCTAGTAGTGACAGCTAGCTCCGCCCAACTGTTTTCTATTGGCCGGGACCAGCTGTCCTTAGAATTAGAGCTTGTCGGAGCCGGCAGGGATATGAAAGCCGACTCTGCTAAGTTCTCATCCTAATGACAGAACAGCGTCTGCTGGTTACCTAGTAACCAGCAGATGCTGTTCTGTCATTAAGATGAGAGCTTAGCAGAGTCGGCTTTCATATCACTGCCGGCTCTCCTAAGCTCTCGTCGTAATGACACATGGGCGTCCCTGGTTACCTGGTAACCAGGGATGCCCATGTGTCATTACACACAGAACCCTGCCGTGCTGCTGTGATTTTATAGCAGCTCTCACGGGTTCTCAGTGTAATGATAGAATGGCGTCTCTGGTTACCTGGTAACCAGGGGCGCTGATCCCTGCAAGTGGCCGGATCCAGCCGTGAGATGATGGCTGGCTCCACCCAGCTGTCATAAGCAGGCTGTCGGCCGGCCAATGAATTTCAAATTTCCCCTGGGCCCGTACAGCAGCCCTGAACCAAAGGGGTCCTGGGGCCGAAGCTACCCGAAGGATCTGCCGAAGCTATGGCTAGATCTTTCGGTAGCTTTGTGAATAGAACCCTTAATTTTGAGAATAATTCTTAGGGTGGGACATATAAGAGGGTGGTATTTAATGTTCATGGAAGATGTGATATGAACCCCCTGAAGGGTAAGGTGCGGGATGGCAGAATGTTCCAAGTCTACCCATCCATTGCATGCCAAATGTTTACAACATTTAATTACTCTGTGCAGTCTAATAGTATCAGATAGGATCAGGAAAGCCTATGCCTTCTCTATTCTTTGGTAATAGTAGATACTTGTTCACTAATGTGGCCCTGTATGCCCAATGGAACTGGGCATTTTTGCTTTTGAGAGAT
>NW_017306956.1:652941-660813 GCF_000935625.1 Nanorana parkeri | reverse complement strand
TGTGGGGGGGGGGGGAGTGGTCTGTAGAGGGAGTGTTTGTAAGAGTTAAAAAAGACAAGGTAAGACATCTATTTTAAAGATACTGTTCCTCCTGAACCACATGTGTGTGTTTGGTCCATGTTTTAAGATTCCTATGGATTGTTGCCAGTAACGGGGGTTGTTTTCATTGAAAACATCTTCAATTGTGGGGGTGATGTTTACTCCTAAGTATTAAATCTTCCCTGTGGTCCATTTGAATGGGAAGTTAGAATGAGTGGTGTCTAATCTATGGGCTGGAACATTAAAATTAGTCAATTTGTTAAGATTAATTTTTTAGTTAAGTAATTACACATATCTATCCAGTTCCTGCAAGATTAGGAATGGAGTTCCAGTTTGGTTAGAAAAAACAGGAGGTCATATGTGTATGCAACAATTTTGTGGTGTTCTTGTTTACCTCCCAACACAGATATATCATGATTAGCTCTTGCTGTATATGCCTTGATAGGTGCCCAGCATCAGGATAAAAATAAGAAAGTATAGGAGGACAGTACTGTTGTCTACCATTTGTTAAGGGGAAATCTGCAGATAAGACCTCATTTACACTTGCTGCTGTGACTGAGGTAGACTAAAATGCATCCATCCAGGTGTATATTCTTACCAACTTCTGTGTGTTTATCAGGGTTATTAACAAAGCTAGCTAAAGGAACAGCCGTAGCTCTGCCTGATCCTTCGGCTAGCTCAGGCCGCCGAGGCAGTCAAACCGAAGGGCAGCTGTACGGGGCCGAGTTGTTGATGTTGATGCTGATGTTGGCCGAGTGACTCAGTCGAGCCAAAGGCATATGCTTCGCCTCGACTGAGCCAAGGTGAAACCTGAAGCAGGCCGAACGGCCGAAGCGGGCAGAATACGCGAGCCAAATTACACTTGGCGGCATTCGACTATTCACTCACTGCTGGCTAGAAGTTTGTTTGCATGTTGACAAACATGTAATAGGTTCTTCTGCTATAAAGTAACTTTTTTGGCTCTGCTAAAGAGCATATTGTTTACTTGATAATGGAGCAATGTCAGCACTGCTGCATGTAATGATGCAAGTGATTTTTTGTGGATCGATTCTAGTTTCTGCATTTGTTCCAGCATGGATAGAAATTTGCCTGTTCTCTCTTTCTTGCAGGTTGTCCCGATTTTTATGGGCATGCTTCGAATGAAACATTTGATGGGCTGAGGAGAAAAATGTGTAGTACGTAATATACATAATACATTTCACCAGTCTATGAGAAATTAAGTACCACCTTTAGAGATAATTCCTGTAAATTGACACATAGATGTGTGATATAGATGACATATATTGTAGAGCTTTGCTCCATTGTGGTATAGCATATGTCATATTCAAATCCTGTTCCACTTAAGGAAAGGCAATATCTTAACAAACAATAGTTAGGGCATTACAAGTTATTAAAATCCCTTTCTTCAGAGAAGAAGGACGATGGTAAAATTACCATATGACATCAGGAACTTGTAATTCTATAGTGCTGCTCTTGATAAATAAGTGTTGGAGCTGTAAGTAACGAAAATATTCTCAATGGACAGTGAGCACATGTTTGGTAAGTCACTGAATGGATGTAGGGTATTACCACTGTGATGGGGATTGGGATATTAACCTTAGGCCCCTGTCCATTGGGAGAGTTGCACATGCATTTCCATGTCAGAAGTGTCACTATAATAGGTGGGGAGACATCCATAGCAGGAGTTTTGGAGTTCGGGAATTGGAAAGATTTCCCTCACTTCCTGTGTGGAAAGTGAAAGGAAATCTCTCCAGTAGGGACAAAGATGGCAATAGAAACCTGACAGATGTTCATTCTAAAACTAAAGGTTTTGTCTGATGTTCATCTTTAAATAGAGGTCATGATTGCTGGGCTGATAAAACTCTTTAGGCTATTTGCAACAGTAAATGTCTGTGTTGTGATATCCAGGTAAGAAAAACTTTAGAATTACTGTGATGTTTCAAAACAGAAAACTTTAAAAGGTAACAAATGTCTAATTTTTACACACAGAAACACAAAAAATGAACAGTTTAACAGCTCCAGGTAACTGGTCACAATGGAACTCAAAACTGTACTTATATTCACGAGAAACACAATCCCTGTGATGAGCAGAATCTTGGGAAAGTTCCACGATGGAAGAAACTAGCTCACAAATAAATTATTAAAGAAACTGCATCATTTGTGGTCACCTGTATGTCATGAGTCATTAATATACCCATCACAAAATAAAATTTTTAAGCTAAAAGGTAGAAAAACACCTTATAGAATAACTTTTAACAAATGCAATCATTTTAATTGTTTTCCTTTAAAAAAACTGTATGCAATGTTTCATATGCATAGTGACAAATAGTAACAAATGTACTTTGAATGAATGAATGAATGAATGAATGAATGAAAGTGAGTGAATAATGTAATTTGTGCAAATAATATGTTCTGAAGACGTTGCAACTGATGTCAAAAGTTTTGCGTTGTTGGGCTTTATCACACAAAGGTTAAATACTTTAATCATTGAAATGTATGATACAGTACAGGCTTTTACTGAGGGACAAGCCAGAAAGTATATATGTGTGCTTGCAGGCTAAAATATTTTGCTATTTTTAAGACATTAAGACACTGGTGATGTTTACCTTCAGTATATCACCTACATTGTCTCTCTGGGTGAAATTTGTTTTATTGATTTTTGTATACAACTGTATTATATATTATATATTATGCTCCTATTTTACATTTTAGGCAGCATTTTTGTAGCAGTAACACTGTTGCTTATTTACGTCCCCTCTTGAATTCATCCTATATTCATTCATAATTATCTACAGGGGCTTCTGCGCTCGATTAATCTATGAAAAACTGGGCGTTACTCCTTACAGCTGCTCACTTAAATTGCCTGCATGAGCCTGCATTAATATCATCCAAATATGTGAAGCGCTGCTATCACCCAACAAGTAAACAAATAATATGTGCAAAAAACAAATATCATAGTGAACAATACTACTGTGAGAGAAAAAAAACATATATAATATTTTTCAAATATTTTCAAAATTAAATCTTCTAGTCAACTGTTTGTGTGAATCACCAGGTGATAATCTAACAAAAACTCCAAATGACTAATAAAGTAGCAAACGTCCTGTGTCAGTGCATAAAACACATATTTTGAAACAAAGTGTTCATAAATTCATTAAAAGCAGGCCACTCTCTCTCAAAGAAAAAAAATGTGTATTTTTTGCTGAAGTGCTCATAAAAAACACCAGTTCTCTGTTAAATAAGCCTCTCACCTCTGTGTTCAGACCCTTGGGTCTCAAAGCGCTTCTTATAGGGTAAAACTCCTTCCTCACACTGTTTGTAGCTGTCATCTTCCTTCCTTCAGATGAGACCAATCCTGATCTTAATGGTTTTCTCTACCGACAGCCCAAAAAAGATCTCTCGAAGACAGAAGTGGAAATCATAGCGCACCCCGTATGCATAAAATGATTTTATTGAAAAGAATACACTTGCATAAAAATGAATAAAATCGTGTATCAGAATCTCATTCCTGGATGTTAGATATGTCCTCCTCTTTCCCTCCAGGCATTCTGATGTCACTGCCTCAGCTTCTACGTGTTAGGTCTAATTGACCTCATCAGGAAGCTTCTCCTTACTTCCAATGAGAACATGTTTAAATTTAGTAGCCTTATCTCATAGCTCAGGTCCTAAATCCCCTTTATGAGATTGGTCGCCCTCCTCTGGGCTCTTTCCAGTTCAAGGACATGCTTTCTGTTCACTGGTGCCCAAAACTGGACTGCATACTCCAGATGAGGCCGAACCAGTGATCTATAAAGTGGCACAATTATAGACTTGTCCCTGCAAAACATTCCCCTCTTAATACAGGACAGAACCCTACTTGCTTTGATTACCACAGCCTGACACTGAAAGCTGTTATTCAGCCTGTAATCTACAATGACCCCCAAATCTATTTCCCTTTCGGACTTCCCCAGCGGAGCTCCCATTAGTGTGTAATTCACTTTCTTATTTTTAACCCCAAAGTGCACAACTTTACATTCATCTACATTAAACCTCATCTGTCATGTCGTTGCCCACTCCCCTATTTTATCCAGATCCTCCTGTAATGTTATAGTGTCTGATTCAGTGTCTATCAACCTCCCGATTTTGGTATCACCAGCAAACACTGAAACATGGCTGTTTACCCCCTCCCCAATATCGTTAATGAATAGGTGTCTGGCTCCTAGCTCTATGGGTACAACAGACATGCAAGAACCTTGTGTCTGTTTTACATCTCTGTCTATGGTTCAGGAGCTTAATGTAAACACAGGTTTACTTAAATTAACTGCGTTTTCCAATGTTTCATATTTTAGTGTTAATATACAATCTTTTTTTTGTGGATATTTCTTAAAATTAGCCTTTGGAAGCACACAGATTGCATAGATACATTTCCAGGAAACATGTTGCTTTTGTGGGCATTTATAGTTGATTAATGACCCTTGATACATGGACATGACAAAAACTTCTCCTCACCAAATCGATTTTGGCCACCAGGTCACCATGATGACATTTTATATTACCATAAGGATGTCTCTCAGAGGGCAAATAAGTTTTGGCAGTTATTTAGGGTGCATGGACACCTGGTAATTAAACATCTGAAATGCAAGTGGAATGTGATATTTTTGGAATCCTGCATACAAACAGCTATTATTCTATGAGAACATATTGTTCTGTGGAACGTCTAAGGAATAAATGTTTTCTGACTCAGTGGAAGAGTTAAGCATCAAACATGGTTTGCAAGTTTTACAGACCATTGCCGATAAAGAAAAACTTTAGATAGATGAACTAGAGCAAGCTGTCAATAAAGGTATTGCTTAATTGGAGAGCTATAAGAATTTACTTAAGTTTGAGAAAATGAATGAAAACTTAAAGGAGGTGGAAAAATTACATAATATAGGGGAAGACATAGATCAAGGAGTAGATCTGAGAAATCTATTAGTGGAGAGAATGAAAAGCAAGAAAAACAAGTCTCTTTTTTAAGAAGAGGAAAAAGAAAAAAGGAGAAAGAGAACCCATAAAAGAGGTAGAAAGGGACAAAGATCAGATCAGTATTGAAGAAACAACCACAGCTCCCTCCAGTTAGTCAGGAAAACAATAATAAATGCAGTAAAAAGGAGACTAATAATGTTATAAATTTAACAGCTTTTATTCAGATGACCATCTTTCTCTGCTTAATAAGGGCCTATGTTTCTCACCAGTGTGTGGAGGGGACCAATATGAGATATATAAAGATCTCTGTCTGTTCTTGAGAAGGATCCATTTACAATTGATGTATTTTAAAGAAGAGGTGGAAACAGGTGATGCATGGGGACCACGCATCTGATAATCAGATCTCCAACTTAAAATAATTTGATTTGTTGGAGAGTTTAACAGAGGAAACATGGTTGACCTCCAGGGTGCTGGATCTACCACCACAGTCTGGTTTGAAGAATAAATCTAAGAATATCCCCCCACTGAGCCACAACAGATATTTGCAAACTTTTTTCGAATGTATAAGTAAGAAGCTTTCTGAGATTGGTCTACTCAGGGGAGTGATAATCTAAGGCAAGGTGAGAGAAGCACTCTGAATGTGCTCAAGAATGCAAAGGATATTATAATTAAACCAAGTGATAAAGGTGGGAATGTGGTGTTGTTGACATAATCTTTCTATCGAAGCATAGCTGTTATGAGAAATGTGGGTTGAATCCTTTTCCTTCCTTGGTTAATAGGATACATTCCTTGCTGCAGTTGGCCTTCCAGGAGGATCTCCTGATGAAACATGAATTTGAGTATTTGAAAGTTGATGAATATAATATTCCTACATTTCATATTTTGCCTAAGGTTCATAAAGATGTCTTAAAACCCCCTGGGAGGCCATTTGTGTTAGGAATGGGAAGCCCCTTGTTATGTACTGGAAGGTATGTAGATAAAAGGACAAGCCATCTTGTTGGACCTAAAATTGTTTTTCTTTGACACGGGATGAAAAAAGTTATTTGTCCCAGAAGACTACCTACTAGTGGGGATAGAAGTGGAATAACTTTACATCTTTATTCCTCATGAGGAGGGTGTTTAAATAATTGCTCAGTGTCTGGAATGGAGACATCCCCTGGCAGATGCCCAAAATTAATTTTTGAAAGAGTTGTTGGTTTTAGTGGCAAATAGCAACTATTTTATTTTTAATGGACATTTTAACAAACAAATAAGAGGCATCGCGATGGGCGCAATTTGCGCCTCCACATATGCCTGTCTACACCTGGGCTGGTGGGAAGAATCCAAGGTTTACCAATTATCTGAATTGGAATGATGTATAATGCTGAATCTGCTACATTGATGATGTGCTGATAGTGTGGAGAGGATCAGTGGATGAATTGACAGACTTTATGAATTTGTTAAACAGGAATTAGCGTAATATCTATTTGACTTTTAAGTACAGTAGAGAGGAAATTGAATTTCTGGACTTAAAAATAATTAAATCAGGCAAAAAGTTAAAAACATCCACTTTTAGGAACCCACAGCAGGGAATACCCTCCCTCATGCCACCATCCACCATTCGTTTCCCTAATTAGAGGGATTCCTAGGGGACAAATCTTGCGACTGTTTATGAACTGAAATATTAAGGATTTTCATAAAGAAAGTAGGGATCTATGAGATAGAATATGCTCTTTCCCGGAACCTAATTGCATTCTTAAACAAGGAAAAGCTAAAGCATTAGCCACTGAAAGACTTGCCACTATAAAACCCCAAATAATAATGGATCAGTTGTGTTTTGTTACAAGATATGGAGCTTGGGAGAGACTGTGCTTCTTTATTAAGAAACATTGGCCAGTTCTCATACTGGATAGCAAACTGACCAAGATACTGGGTAAAAAAAACAAATTTAAATTGCGTGATCTCCATGTGCATAGTGAATATACTGAGAGGATGTTGAAAGAACCTTCATTTTTTCAGGGACCTCCCTCCAGTATGTTCCCTTGTGGACATGTAATGTATGCAAATATGTAGAGAAAACAAAAATGCTTTGCAACAGTCAGCAGAACAAATCGTTTGTTATAAGTTCGAGATAATTATTTTGTTGTGTACATTATCAGGCGCCCGTGCACCAAGATATACAGGTGAAACTCGAATAATTAGAATATCATGCAAAGTTCATTTATTTCACTAATGCAACTTAAAAGGTAAAACTAATATATGAGATAGACTCATTACATGCAAAGCAAGATCATTCAAGTCATGATTTGTCATAATTGTGATGATTATGGCTTACAGCTCATGAAAACCCCAAGAACCCCAAATCCACAACCTCAAAAAAGTAGATTATTACATGCAATCAATAAAACAAGGATTGTACATAGAACAATATCGGACCTCTGAAAAGTACAAGCATGCATATGTACTCAGTACTTGGTTTGGGCCCCTTTTGCAATTACAATTACTGCAATTACTTTTGCATGATATTCTAATTATTCGAGTTTCACCTGTATGTCGGGACAACTAAACTGCTGGTATGGGGTAGCATTTACATGATATTGTATACTATTTGAGGCTGTCTACATGGAGAGAGGACAAACAAAATACTCCTGCAAAAGGAGGCCAGATGAATTTATAACTTGAAGTAATTATCCCCTTTGGTATTAATTAATGAACTGTCATTACAGTGTTTCCTCTGACAATGCAAAATTGGACATTTGGATATATATATATCACACACACACACACACACACACACACACACACAAACTGTATGTGCGTGTGTGTGTGTGTATATATATATACCGTATATACTCGAGTATAAGCCATCCCGAATATAAGCTGAGGTACCTAATTTTTTTTTTTTTTTTT
>NW_017306956.1:638245-652013 GCF_000935625.1 Nanorana parkeri | reverse complement strand
AGCGGGGTCATCTGGCAGTCTCCGGCCACCTAAATTAGGACCCGGAGACTGCCAGATGACCCCGCTCGGAGCGCCGCCCACCGGAGCAGCAGTGACGCGACGCTCGGCGAGGTAAGTAAGAAGAAACCTGACCACTGAACGACGCTGACTCGAGTATAAGCCGAGGGGGCACTTTTCAGCAAAAAAAATGGGCTGAAAATCTCGGCTTATACTCGAGTATATACGGTATATATATATATATCAGTTACGTGCCGTGTCTTCTGTGCTGGGTGAGGCATCCCCCAGCCCACCGAAACTCAGCCCCGCCCCACCGAAGCTCTCCCCCATCCCGCCAAAGTTCCACCCCCATCCTGCCGAAGCCCCACTCCCCGCTTGTTAGCTAAGCTGTGTGGGGAGGAGGAAGGGAGGAGTCCCTCACTTGCTCGTCACTGCTGAGGCATCGAGATCGATGGCCTCAGTGTTTTTCTTTTCTTTTTTTTTATTGGACAGCTTGGACCAATGGCTCTTTGCCATTGGTCCAAGCCATCCACAGAGCTCACGCCTCTTAACACAAAGTAGAGGCTGTGACAGCTCTTGCCTCACCAAGTTAGGTTACACAAGCAGTGGGGAAGCCTGTAATTACCAGTCAGCACTCCGTCCATGCCAGGTTACAGAGCGGGGAGGCTTTCCCTGCTGTGTAACCTGTAACAAGGTATAAAAAAGAATCCCTCCCCAAAATAATCACATTTTGTTGCTTTGCCGCCTGAAATTAAAACAGATACAGTTTTTGTTTTATCCAGCTGTATTTACTCAGTGCAACTTATAACTTCCAAGTGAAAGATATAACACCAATATGTCAGAAAATAAAAAATAAAAACAATCACGAGTTGGAAAAAGGATCACCCCTTCCTAAAAATGACTTGTAAAGTATTTTGTTGAACCACCTTTTGTTTTAATTACAGCCTTTAGTCTGTTGGGATATGTCTCTACTAACTTTGCAAATCTAGACTTTGCAATATTTGCCCACTCTTCTTTGCTCAAGTAATTCCGCAGATTTTCAATGGGGTTTAAGTCTGGGCTGAGACTTTTTCTCCTTCAGCCACTGTGTGGTCATTTTTGCTGTGTGCTTTTGGGTCATTGTCATGTTGGAAGGTAAACCTTCTTCCCATTGACAACTTTCTAGCAGAGGGCAGCAGATTTTCCTCAAAAATTTGACAGTATTTTGCTACTTCCATTTTTCCTTATATCCTGACAAGTGCTCCAGTCCCTGCTGCAGAGAAACACCCCCATAACAGGATTTTACCACCTCCATGCTTTACTGTAGGAATGGTGTTATTTTGATGATTTGCTGTATTGGATTTCCGCCAGACATATCGTTTGGTGTGGAGGCCAATGTTTGTCTCATTTGATCATAGCACCTTTTTCCATGTGGCCTCATAATCTTCAAGGTGTGTTTTGGCAAAGCTCAGTCATGACTGCATGTGGCCTTTCTGAGGAGTGGCTTTTTTCTTGCAACCCTGCCATACAAGCCACATTTGTGGAGAATTTGTGATATTGTTGTCACATGCACACAATGACCACTCTTTGTCATAAATTCCTGCAACTGCTTCAGAGTTGCTGTAAGCCTCTTGGTATGCTCTCTGACCAGTTTCCTCCTGGCTATTTCATCGACTTTGGAGCAACTTCCTGAGCCAGGGAGGGTCTGTGTTGTACCAAATATCTTCCACTTCTAGACTTGACTGTGCTTCTAGGCATTGATAAAGCCTTTGACATTTTTGGGAAAAGAGAAGCCCTAAAGTATTTGGGGGTAAATATACCTATGGATCTAGGCAAACTATATCCATTAAATTATGCACCTTTGTTAGAGTCAACAAAATCACGAATAAAATGGGGGCGCGATTAAGATATGATATACTAATTAAAAGAAAATTGAATGGAGGTATATTATAAAGCTGTAACATTAAGTAGACTGCTGGATTGGTTTTCTACAGTAAATCAGAAACTTTGGGTGACTGTTGAGAAGGTGGAGGTTGAAGTGCCCTTGGCATCTATACCCTGGATACCACCGACTAAGAAACACCAATATTGGACCATGTCTCCACTAATTTCCTCCATATTAAATATAGGAGATGTACTGGTCAGGAAATATGGGATATCAACATATGTAGGGCCACTGACACCGATGTTGGAGAACCCAGACTTTCCACAAGGTTTGGAGAGTAGAAGGTTTCTGAAATGGGAGATTTTGAAAACACTCTCCAATGATTCAAGCTATTACTGATATGGGTTTACATCCAATATAGGACCTACTTCCATTGAATGAACCAGGTGGGGGCAGATGGCTAGAATATCTTCAAGAAAAACATTTCTATATAGCCATTTTCTCACAAGATAGAGTATTTAGAGATCTGACCCCATTTGAGGAGATTTGTTTGAATAGGGCAGGAGGGAAACATATGGTGTCTAAACTCTAGAATATGTTATTGACACAGATGTATCCACCGTCCCCGTATTATACCAAAGCCTGGGAACGAGAGCTAGGACATGTATTAACGGAAGAGGATTGGAACAAGGTGTTCCACTTAACATTTAAATCAAGTATGGCAGCAATGATACCGGAGAGACATTTTTAAATACTGACGAGATGGTATAGATGTCCATCAATACTATACAAGATGAACCCTCAAAATTCTATGTTGTGTTGGAGATGTGGAAGGGAAGAGGGGGCAATGCTACATATATGGTGGGCATGCCAGCAGATACGAATGTATTGGAAATCTATTTTGGAAATACCGCAACATCTAACGGGGTTGTGTATGCCAGAGATACCAGAAGTGGCACTGTTGTCTTTACATCAAGACTCTGTTTCTATGTTGAGAAAAGGACTAATGTGTCCTATGTTGGCAGCATCGAGGGCAGTAAAACCAAGGTATTGGAGGTCAACAAGCATCCCCCAGGTGTTGGAGTGGAGGATTGGAATTAAACAACACCGTGCACTTGGAGGAGCTTACTGGTCTGTCTTTATGACAGACACATATTGTCCAAAAATATTTATAGGGGACATCAGTAAAGATGAAAGAATTAAGATCCTGATCTATGTATATCATTGCTATCACGAAACTCCATATATGTGCCCGCGTATGTGTGTGTTTTTTTTTTATGGGGGGTTGGGGGGAGGGATATGAGAATATGTGCTTGATGGGTAAACATGAAGAAAATAGAAGTTATTTATAAAATATAAGATGGAATTGTAAAGATTGTTCAAAAACTGATGGTCCCCTAGACAAAGAAATCCCTTAAATGGAGCTGGTCTAGTATACAGGTTACACATTAGTGGTATTATGTAAATTTCAATATTTGAACACCCATAACAAGACATTTAAAAACAATTAAAATGACTTCCCTTGGATTACCCACATGTAATAGTGGGGTGATAATCTGCGAGCCACCTAAGTGGCAAATAGTCACTGATGCAGATACAGTGGCTGTATTTCAGAGATGGATACAAAGTACCAGAGCTTACTCACATCGTGTGTGGCTCAGAAAGAGGGACAGTCCTGGTTGGATCCCGTAATATTGCGTGAGTGAAGTTTTTCCATGGAGCATATCTGTGTGTAGCAATTTAGTTCCAGAGAGTATGTCTCCCTTGTAGAACCAGAGGCTTTATGGGCGCCTCTCCCTCCAGCTTCTTGGAACTCTCACTGACCCGCGGGATTCAATTTCCAATCTAGAGAAACATCCGGGGATTGTTTCAAACATGTGCGGCCGCACAGTAAGAAGAAATGTGATCCACGGTGGTGTGTCCCAGACACAGTGGATCGGAAAGCTGTATAAAATCAACAGGCAACAGCCCACTCACTTTCCTCGGTCTCAGCTCAATTCGTGCAGGCTCTGATGCTGCTGTAATATGACTGTGTCCAGACCGGCTTTGCTCCGTCCCCTTGACTAGAAAACAGCAGGATTTTCACTCTCACCCAGCCATGTATAAAAAGTGAACAGTCAGTTACGGGTCTCCTGGGAAGTTTTAGCACACGTTACCCTGACGCGTTTCCTCCCAACAAAGGGGCTTCCTCAGAGGGGCGTGTGATTGGTATCTTGCATAGGTGTGTTAAGTAACTCACTAATGAGAGCTGATTAAAAAACAGATTTCACACAATCATATACAAGTCGTTTTTCAAAGAAGAGTTCATATGTTAATGTTAAGTATAGCGGCACCTGTAAAGCCTTAAATCAAATCTCCAGGTCCAACACCTTCACTCGCATATATACATAAATAACCTGACCTACAAAGTGAAGATAAAATCTCCATCATGTCTGCCCATGCGATGCCAAAAGTCGGCCCAATAAAAAACATGCTGGAGGATAATTCGTAAGGGGGCCCTCCCGATGGAGATCCCCCCCAACGAACAATAATAACCAATTTTTATAATTACATAGTTATGGTCAAATATAATCAAATATAACCAAAAATATAATTAGATGTAGTCCAATAAGATGCTGGGCCATTTACAAACCATGAAATGAAATGTCAATAAATAAATTTAATCAAATGATGTCTATTATTTTGGCCTTAGTCAACATTTGAGTTTTAAGATCATATAGAACTGTATATATATATATAGGGCATCTACTAAAGTGAATCCCCAATTGTAAAGATTGAGTGAATATGATTGGTGTATATGCTTTTTATTTATTTATTTTTTGGTTTTTATGAACTGTTTTTTGACAATGTGATTGTATATATTTGTGGAATTAATGAAAATAAATAAATAAATATTCTTTAAAAAAGCCTTTGACATTTTTTTTGTATCCTGACTTGTGCCTGTCTGCAACTTTATCCCAGAGATCTTTTGACAGTACCTTAATTGCCACCCATATTTGATTGTTTTCTTCAGTTGCACTACAAGGGAAAGCTCTTTTCATGCTGAGCTAAATAAAATGACCACAGCTGATCACAGTTGAAAGTCAAATGGCTTTGTGCCCTTGAGAAGGTGATTAGCTACACCTGATTGAGTTTACAAGTCATTTTTAGGAAGGGGTGGTCCTTTTTCCAACTCAGTAATTCTTTTTGTTTATTTTTTTCCTGACATGTTGGTGTTATATCTTTCACTTGGATGTTATAAGTTGCACTGTGTAAATACAGCTCGATAAAACAAAAACTGTGTCTGTCTTCATTTCAGGCTGCAAAGCAACAACATATGATTATTGTAAAGGCGGTGATTCTTTTCTATACCCGCTCTCTCTCTCTCTCTCTCTCTCAAATATATATATATGACCAGTATAGGTGGATCAGGTGGCTGGGAGACGCCTTATTAGGTGTCTGGACCAGAACTCAGGAGAGTTGTGGGAATTTTGTGTGTGCAGGAGGCACAAGGACACAGGCAGACTCAGGTGCGTGCTGGACGCACGTGGAACAGCTGGGGGAGGTTGGGAGAGGTCAGGAAGGTCGTTGACCCAAGGGACCTGTTGGACACTGCTGAGAGAGTCAGTGACCCATGAAGCTGAGCAGTGTGAGTATGACACAGAGATGTGCTGAGAGGCTTGGAGCTGAGGAAAGCTACTGAGCAATACTAAGGACTGTATATGCTGAAGATAGCTGATTATTATGAGAAGTGCAAGAAATGTTGGCTATTGTGTGAGCAAAATACTGTCCTTTAAGTTGCTGCTGGAAGCTTTCTTGTGCAACAGGGGTGGTCTACCCTGTTGAGGGCAAGAGATGTTTTGTGTTTGCCCTTAATAAAGCTGAATTTTACTTGCATTTCCTGATTACAGTCAAGTGTCCTTCTTACAATATATATATATATATAAAATTACTGATTTAAGGGTTGTTCAGACTGGCTTTAAATTAAGGGTTTTCCCTTTATGCCTGGGAGTCAGGCAAGAGTTAATCTAAGATGAGCAAATTCACACTTCCCTCCATGTGACATCATGTCCTGAAGAAGTAAGAAGTCCATTATTGGTAATGATAAACCAATGATATTGTTTTATCACTGAGCTGATAAACATAACTGGCAAACAAGCCGAGGGCATGCAACAATTAGTAATATATGGCAAGGCACACTGATACGCATATCTGGAGGTACTGTGAGTAACCATCCAAATATAGTAAAATAATAAAAACTGCTCTCTTATAGCAATCTATCACTTCCCCAATTAATGAAGCTGCTGTGCCGATTATGTGAAATTTCTGTTAAATATCAATATAGCCCAGCGGTAATCTGTATAAATGCTAAGTGTCTAAGTTTTCAATTAATCAGATATGGTTGAAATTCATCAATATCTCCGCAGTGTACATCACCGATAAAATAAGTATTCTGTGCCCAATCCACATTAAACAACTCATAACCCTTTACATCATGGGCATCTTCTTGTGCAAAAATAGTCTCATAACATCCTTTATGTGCTTTCTCTCTGTGATACATTACACAAAGTCCAGCCCCAAACACCTTTGTGTGAAATGAATCCAAACTACCTGTCTCCACTTCCACCGTGTGACTGTGATCCGCACTCACTGGATTAATGTGGCTCTATTGTTACAGACGTGCCTTAAGCATTTTAGATCAGAAGCCTCTAAATCATCCACTCTACTCCTCCTCCAATCTTCTTATATCTCCTCCTCCTCTGATCTTGTGAGAAAGTGTAAAGTGTTGATTACTCTTCCATACTGTTCTTTCCACGTCATAGCTCTCCAAAAAGTGCCAAAAGCGTAAGTATACTATGTTAGCTCTGTGCTTTCAGTCCTGAACACTATAAATGGCAGCACTGCAGACTTCCATTGCAGCAACTAATTCTGACTAAATGGACCGGAAGTAGAAAGCTTAAGGACCAGAAAAATTGAGCCAATGGTACCACCGTACAGTCTTCAGGGATTCCTAACTCTAGCACAATATGTGTAATTGAGACTTCATACTAACCTCCTACTGTCCTTTCTAGAAATACGTCAGGAAGCTATAGTTCTATTTCATGAATCAGTGCAGACTGTTGATAATACTTGCAATTCAACAAAGCATACCAACTAATTTGAATGAATCTTTCTCACATTTGCTTTGAGTAGCCTAAAAATCATATGCATTTTAAACATCATATTTTCTTTTGCCTTCCTGATTGAGCCTGAATCTTTAGGTCACAGTCATAAATCTGAGAAATTACATTTTATATCACCAGGCAGGCAGTTTATTGGAACCAAGCACAAACAGTCAGAACCATATAGCTTGTTCTGCTCTGGTAGCAAATGTTTGGTGATGTCACTGGTATGGCATAGAAGAAGATACACAATATAAAAGAAAAAGCAGGGACCATAAAGTAGTTCAATAAAAGCACAGATGGTTATGGATTTATAAAAACTAAGTGTTACATTACCAATAGATTATAAGCTAAGAAACAACATTAGACTGCATTGAAGCCTAATTATTTTTAAGACTCTGTCTGTATTTCTAATACACATTTTGGCATAACTCTAATTTTAATGATATATGGAGTGTAAAAAAACTTCTCTTTCACAGCTCGATTCCACAGAACATATTTGCAAAGCATTTCACAGACAAAGTGAAACATTCTGAAGTGCTATCTGTCACGTCTGTGAAACTAGAAGCCAGTTTACAGCAGTTTAATTAGAGATGCTGCCCCAGAAACAGAAAGTAATGAATTACTTATATATAAGCAAAGATATCAATATTTTATAGGCTGTGCAAATGCTACCTGCATTGTGATTGCATTCTGTGAGGCTCATTTAAAGGGGCAGAATAACTCAATATTGACCTAGTTTAATGTGACAAGGAGCACTTTCATTTGTGTTTAATATAAAGTTACTAACAGTTACAAAGGTTTCATTATCTGAGGGATATTTTACTGGAATGATCAGTATTATCAGACGGGAGAAGGACACATTTTTTTTTAAATCTTTTGATGTGTTTAATGAAAATATATATAAAAATAAAGAATAACCCTTAAGGTCTTGTACAAAGGACACTAGGTCATAACAATACCATTTTCACTGTATAATGCAATGATTTCTCTCTAGATCTGCAAATGAATGTCATAAAGGTTTTCATGGAATGTGTGGAGAAAGTGCAGTCTATATTACATTTGCTGTTGTATTATTAGTAGATTGCACATAAACAGGGTGCTATGATCAACAGATACAAACATATTTATTGCAAATTTAAAAAAAAAGAATGTGATTATTAAAGCCAAGGGAATTTGCCAAGAATTTTAAAGCCTGGATTAACCACTTGCTGACCGGGGTGTTAAACCCCCTTCCTGTCCAGGCCATTTTTCAGTATTCAGCACTGCGGTACTTTGACTGACATTTATTCCGTCATGCAACGCTGTACTGAAATGAATTGTATACCATTTTTTTAGGGACAGATATAGCTTTCTTTTGGTGGTATTTAATCACCACTGGGATTTTTATTTTTTACTATATTAAAAGGAAAAAAGGACTGTAAACTTTGAAAACAAACTGTTTTCCCTACGTCATGTTATAAAACATTTATTATTACCCATATTTTTGGTAAAATATAAAAGACAGGGTCATGTCGAGTAAATGGACACCAAACATGTCAAGCTTTAAAATTGCGTGCATGCACAAAATCTCCAAAAAACTACCATGCCTAGAATTGGCCATAGGCGATGCTTTGAAAGCTTTTACCGCTCATTAGTTTAGTGTAATCAGTGATTGATGGCCCTAAAATTAATGCTCTCACTGGAAATTTTGCGGTGATATGTAACATGTGTGACGCAATCGTTGTTTTTGCACGTAGGCGTGCCCGACGCATATTTACGTGTATAAGTGCGTGCGCACTTGGGCGGGGGACTTTAAACTTTTTCTGTTGTTTTTTTTTATTTCATATGAGACTTTAATTTTTATTTTAAAAAACTTTTTTTTAACTTTTTTTTTTACACTCAACTTGATTGCTATCACATTGGGGGCTAAAAATCCCCCAATGTGAAAGCTAGAAAAAAATGACAGGTCCTCTTAATGGAGACATCAGGGTCCCCAAGACCCCTAATGTCACCTAGGGACCCCAAATAAGCTGATTAAGCAGAGATTTGCTTCATCAGCTTCTTCTCTGGCCCCCAGCCAGAGAAATGACAGCTAAAGGCAGAAGTGATGTAATAGACATCGCTTCCAACTTTAGAGAGAGAGAAGGGGGAGAGATCAGCGGTGGGAAATTCTGATCTCTCCTCCTTCTCTTCAAGCAGCCGCTGTGCTGGCAGTCCTGTCAGTCCCGGGCACCGCAGGGGGAACAACGGTGCTCGGGATAAACAGCAGCGGCTATGGAGGGGGAGAAGCAAAACAAATGACAAACGCACTCAACAATTTGTCACCAACTATACAGTAAGGTGCACACGAAATCGGCTTAAAACAGTAAACATTAGAAAGGTATCATGACACACTCACAAGTCAGCATGTAAAAAAACTTGTCTCACCACTAAGGTTAATAACAGAGGTTATTAACCTTAGTGGTGAGACAAGTTTTTTTACATGCTGACTTGTGAGTGTGCCATGATACCTTTCTACTGTTTATGGAGGGGGAGGGGTGCAGCAGCGGGGGGTGCACATTTTAGAGTTATACAAGCGATTGGCCGGCTATAGAGCTGGCCGAACGTTTGCATGAGACAGCCGGGAGGGATCCAACGTCCGCCCGTAATTTACGATGGGCGGACGGCAAGGAGTTAAAAGGATTTGAACCTAGAACAAAGTCAATATTCCAGGACTTATCAGCTGCTTGCTGCAAATATGGAGGCACAATAAAGCTGGATTTATTTATTTTTCCTGCCCAGGAGTGTAATTAGGGTCCTGAATGAGCTATAACGTCCTAATATGTTGTGTGAAACAGTGGGTGTGTCTAAAGTGGGAGTTGTTCTAGCTATCCATACCCTCTATGCATGTTCCTTTATTTCTCATTGCATTCTCCTTAATAAATTTATCAAAAGAAATGGGGTAAAGGAGACTATTCTTGAAGTGGATCTGAACTCTGCGCTCGACTGAGCTGCTCGGCCGTGATCGGGAGCTGTACGGGCTATTGTGAATAGCCCGTACAGCACCCCCTCGGTTCTCCTGAACCGAAGGGGTCCTGGGGCCGAAGCCAGCCGAAGGATCGGCCGAAGCTACGGCCAGATCCTTCGGCAGCTTTGTGAATAGACCCCATAGTTTTTCTATGTTGTAGGAAACATATAGAACTGTTAATTGTTCCTAAGCTGTACCTTGAAAAATGTAGCTTTTATCTTCCTGTTATGGAAGCACTCCTGTGCTTACAGCTTCATAACAGTTTAATTGCTGTGTGAGCAAGCCACTGCTGTCATTGACTGCTAGTAGGGATGTTCAGATACCAACTACGGTACTCGGTACAAGTACAAGTTCCAGCTCCATGACTAGACTAGAGAAAATTCAAAAGTTAGGAGGCAGCTGTCATTTTTAAGGAGCATACGGAGCTCCTGAGATTTGGTCATCCCTGTTTTAATGTATCATTTTGTTTATAAATATTTCAAAGGGATGCACCGATAAAATTTTTCCAAGTACAAGTACTGTTACTTGTCCAAGGACTCACAGATACAAGTACTGATACATTTGTGTTTATTGTCATGTGACAGGTTTTCTAAAACAATACAGACTAATTATTTCAGGACAGTGGTGGATCACCAGAGCCAGGTCCCAGCTGCAACCGCTCATGAAAATTCCAAGTATCAGCACTGGTATGTGAACATCCCTAAATGCTAGTCTCATCAGATTTTGAGAGAGATTTGGTGATGTCACTAATGTGCTGCTCACTGGTTTCATTACTGAAGGCTCTGACATGAGGAAGCAAAACCCTGCCTCCATCAAGGTAGTCATCCCCACAAAGACCAAAGACACAGAAAAAAATGCAAAACAAAGCATAATAAGCCATAAGGATCAGCTAAAGTGAGACCACAGGCAATACTGGACACTACTGGTTAGTTACACATGGTATCCAGGAGTTATCCCCATAGAGGGGATGTACCATCACATTTGCAAAATAAGTAACATAAGTAAATTAGACCACCTCCTTTTGAATAGTAAATGTTGTTCATGAAATGCATTGTGACACCCTCACAATCTCACCATTAGAGACTTGTTATATATGTATGGGAATAATTTTTTAATAACAAAACTAACATTCTAATATATTTATATATGTGAAGGTCCCATAAAATCTCAATATGTTTAATTTTTTTCTTGGTAATTTCTATATAATGGTAACTAGTCTTTTACCCTCTGTCTGCCCTTTTTTTGGAGCTTCCAGAGTTCAGTTCCTCTTTGATTCCAACAGCAGTATTGCAAAATTAAAAACTCAATAGCAAAAACCTCAGCAACAGAGTAATTAAAATACAGGTCCCCCATGGCAGTGCCCAGCTACCCATTCCCTTTTGTAACAAAAACATGCAACTTGGCCCTGAAAAAAGGCCAGATAAAATAAGAGTTGGCTCCCATAGAGAAGACTCCTTTGGTGTTGGGTGCTATGGTAGGGTTTAGCGGCTTTTTAATGAGTTAACCGATCTTACTGTGAACCAAACTTTGCCCAGCTTGCTCATCCCTATTTATGATAATGGTGTTGGCAGTTTGCTCAAACATGATCTCCTGATCCAACCAGCCCTAAGGCTGATCATTCATGGACTAAAATTTGGCAAATATATTATTATATTATCTGTAAAAAACAAGTCAAGGCAACTGGACTTGCTGTATTTTTCTTGAAGACGTTTTACTGGTCATCCAACCAGCTTTCTGTTTTAACACCTCCTAGACTCCAATTATGCAAATGCAATCAACACCTGGTTGTGACTAATATAGTATGTGGATTGGAGTAACATTCACCATATTTATTCCCAGATATGTTTTGTGCAAGTCATTCTGAATTGAGAAAGCTGGTTGGATGACCGTTGAAACGTCTTCATAAAAAAATACAGCAAGTCTAGTTGCCTTGACTTTTTTTACAGATATACCATGACCTGGATGAATGAGAACCTTCACAGACATATTATATTATAAGTGAACAGGCTACAGTATATGGATATGTTGTGCTTGCAATGCCTTTATGCAATTTGCACAACATTGAAGTGATTTGTCATTATTTTGAATGGTTTGTAGGGATGTTCAGATACCAAGTACCGTATTCGGTACAAGTACATGTATTTATACTTTTCCAGCTCCAAGACTAGACTAGAGAAAAATTCAAAAGTTAGGAGGCAGCTGTCATTTTTAAAAGGAGCATACAGAGCTCCTGGGATTTGTGCATCCCTGTTTTAATGTATGATATTTTTTTAATAAATATACATAGTGGATGCACTAATACATTTTTTTTTAAGTACAAGTACTGATACTTGTCCAAGTACTCACAGATACAAGTACTGATACATTTTTGTTTATTGTCATGTGGTTTTCTAAAACAATACAGACTAATGATTTCAGGACAGTGGTGGAGCGCCAGAACTAGGTCCCAGCTGCAACTTCTGCAACCCTAATAGTTCTCGTGAAAATGCACAGTATCGGCACTGGTATCTGAACTGGTATCTAAACATCCCTAGTTTGTATATTCACTACAAATAGCAGCAGGTAACTGAATTGCATGTACACTAAATTATTATTTTTGTATTAAAAAAGTGTAACACAACGGATTGTCAGCAGCAAACTGATTGTCTCCAGAAAGAACAAATTCTTCCATTTTGTATGTTGTTAGTGATATTTTTGGACCCATAATGTTGCAATGTCTTCTGTAGTAAAATCAATTATGGTTACATCTCCTTTGTACACCATACTGATGTACCGCTTTTGGCTTGGTGCTGGAACAAGTGGTGGATGGCGCCACAGCAAAATGATAAAATATATGTCATCTGCACACTGATTCACTTCAGAATCTCATCTTTATTGACAGGCTTGTAGTTTACAACATTTAGGAACCACATGGGGTTCCTTTGTCAAGCAAAGTGTAATGTATAACTGTCATCTGAAGCGAATCAGTGTGCAGATGACATATCTGTTATCTATAGTAATAGAAAGACACACCTATGAACACAAAAAGTAAGTTATTATGCTTACCTTATTTCTAGCTTTCGCACTGCAAAGGATGACCTCACAGCCCTTTCATTGATGTTGGGAAATGCAGAGTATGCCGAATTTTGCAAGATAAATCTCCATCACAGTGCAGGAGTGTCTGCTCATGAGATTAGGTATCTAAATAGTTCCAAGGATCTCATTGGAAGAATCTGAATGTTGTCTTCTCCTTGATGCCACAGGTGGAAGCCCAGGGTAAGGTGTTTCCCCACAGGGACATTCCTCTGTTACTATCATTTAGCATTTTGTCAATGAGAAGGGAGACCTGATGTAATGAGCAGGACTTGCTTTCTGTGAAATGTCTGCTTTAACCTCAAACATAAACCTTGACTCTGATCTCAGTCTAACCCCAAACACTAAATGAACTCCTAAAACTAAGCCAGTTACCTCAGGGATAGAATTTGTTGTGCTTTGAACAAACAAATTTCTAATTATATTTGTCAAGTCTCTGATGGCATTATCCAATGTTTTTATGAGATTTGTGCATGAGTGTTAAGGAAAACATTTGAGATGAAAATGATTTTACATTTCAACACCATAAATGGAGGGACTTAATGTGGATTCTGGTTTTCTAAAACACTACCAGAACTTTTTATGAATCTACAGAACATCACAATATTCATCTATGTGGTACATCTCTGATCTGTTTAGGGTTTATTTGTCATCCTACGTTTATTTTTTCTGTCTTTTGATTACCAGGAGGCATTTTTTACTCCC
>NW_017306956.1:631612-638203 GCF_000935625.1 Nanorana parkeri | reverse complement strand
TATATATATATATATATATATTGCAATATAAATGGATAAGCCGTATTAGTCCAGTAGACAAGACGTCAAAAAAAACAGTATCGCAGAAAATTTATTTACAACCTACTGTTACATAGAAAACTGTGTCTATTTATCCTTTAATTTTAGCACCAGTTATAAAGTCCTGTAGTAATATTTTTTCACACATGATAAAAAGAAACATTTTATTATGATTGCTGCTATGTCTTATGGAGAGGATTTAAACTAAAGACATCAATTCATTTTAACTCAAAGATGTGTAGTTGCTATGGCTCTTCAAAAGTGAAGCAATTGACAAAAAACCTTCAAAAGGTTTTCTACATGATTTACAAAGCCAATCTCTAGATAGATGTCAAACAATAATGTAATCCACTGTGACTAAGCTCCTAGAAATTTGTTGGGAAAATAAAGCTAATCAATAAAGTGTCAAGAGCCTGAAATAGAAAATATTGAATATTCATTTCTGACTTTCAATAAGGATTACTAGTAAAACCATTTAGCTAGTGGGATATTTTGTACAGTCTTACATGATCTGCTTGCTGGTATGGTTTCTATAAAGTACTGCTGTAGAGGGCAAGTTAGTGACAATTGATTAAAAAAAGCAAAAAACATTCTATGAAACAACTTATGTGAATCATTTACAGCTGCATACATTTTATGAGTTTTTATCAATGTTTCCTAACAAGTTCTGTTTTCCTGACTTCGAGGTAGGGAATAGAGGTGACAGTTAGTGACAGTTTAACGACCTGCTATATATATTTTAGTTAACGTGGAACTAAACTCACCTCCCCTCGCTCCCATGGCAGTGCCAACATCTTCTCCTGTTCTCTGTCCAGGTGATGGATCTTCAGCCATCTTGACTTGACTTAGCTAGAATAATGTAATGGGACATGTCTCTTCTGCATTAAAAATCCTGTCTGCTCACAATGTTTTAATTTTTCAGTTAAATTCCGCTTTAAATTAATGTGGTGTGTTTATCAAAAAGTCAATGGTAATTCACCCAACATTCATCCAGAGTGCACCTAAATATTCTTTAGTGGATACTCACCCATGAGTCAAGCCAAATTAGTGAAAATGTGCCCAATATTCACCCAGTTAAAATGACATTTTCTGACATTTTCTGACATTTGGCAACATCTGTTCTGTTATAGAATAAGGTATTTACTGTAAAAAAAAATTGTGTATCAGCAACAACAAAATTTACTGTTTAGCTGCTGCCCCATATCTTTTGTTGGGGGTTTAATTTTTTAATCTAATTCCAGTTTAATATTTGTTTTTTTAATTTCAGTTAGGTTTAAAAAAAGATGAGTTTAATTTGCTGTCTTTTTCAGTAAAATAAATACATTCTAATGCTGATTTTCTAATTAAAATCTGGATAATGTCTGCCATATTTAAAATGTGGCCTAGTTAAATTGCTTAAATACTGTGTATGCAGTCAATGCAATATGTTGGTGCCTTTTTAAGTTAAATAAATACACTATATTGTTGATTAGGTGAGAAGGCTGGTCTCTCTATACTGTTCAAAAAGCAGCCTTGTGAAAATGCTTAAATATTGTGCATCTAGTCACTGCAATATTTTGTTGGCTTTTTTTCCAGTGAAATAAATACACTCTAAAGTAGCCAGCTCTCCAAGATTGCTCCCATGATGGAGCAATCTCAATATAAATTATCAAACTAAATGTGAGATTGTAGTTAATCAAGGAACAAGCTTGGAGTGGTGGCTAATTTACAACACACAGGGTAAATGGTGAGTAAAAGTAGCCTCTATAAGAAAGGACAGTGTCCGCATGAATTCAAGGATGATTGGACAATCTACAGCAGAGTAATGCACAAATAGGCTATATTTTTGTTAATAGTTGAGGTACTGGAATTAATTTTTAAAATCAATCTCCTGAGTTTAGTGTCACTTTAAATATACTCTAATATTGATTTTCTAATTAATAGATGGCTGGTATCTGTCCTGTTCAAAAAATGGCCCAGTGAAAGTGCTTAAATACTGTGGACATAGCCACTGCAATATTTTATTGTTATTTTTATTTATTATTTTTATTAAAGCTGTCTGGTTTCTGTCCTGTTCAAAATGTTGCCTACTGAAAGTGCCTAAATATTGTGCACATTGGCACTACAATATTAAGGTGCCCTTTTCAGTGAAATAAATACATTGTAATATTGGTTTGTTAACTAAAAGCTGGATGGTGTCTGTCCTATTCAAAAAGTACATTAGTGAAAGTGCTTAAATACTGTGCACTATAATATTTTTTTTCTTTTTTTTGCAGTAAAATACATACACTCTATTGTTGATTTTTTTTTAAATTAAAATATGTCTGCTGTCTGCCCCATTCAAAAAGTGGCTTATTGAAAGTGCTTAAATACTGTACACATAGTCATTACCATATTTTGCTGGCTTTTGTAAATGTTGTGAATGCACTTTAATGTTTATTTCCCAAATAAAAGCTGGCTGGTGCCTGTCCGATTCAAAAAATAAATTAAAGTGCTTAAATACTGAGCACATATTTAAATACACTATTTTGGTGACTTTTTAAAAATTTAAATACATATACTCTACTGTTGATTTTTTCATTAAAAGCTGTCTGCCCTATTTAAAAAGAAGCCCAACAAAAGTATTTAAATACTGTGCACCTAGTCACTACAATAACTTAGTTAGTGAAATAAATACTCTATTGTGTTGTCTGGTGTCTGCCTTTTCAAAAATTGGCCTAATGAAAGTGAAATACTTTGCATGTAGTTGTCACAGACTTACTCGGTGTGTCCCCGTGCTCCAGCGAAGGGTCGTCTCGTGCGTGACGTCACGGCGGCTCCTCCCATGGGGCGCGGCTACCAGGGTAAAAGGTCAGCTGGTTCGTCGCTCGGCGTTCTCTCGTTGTGGAGAGTCGAGTGACGAACAGAGAACCCACAGGCTGCCCGTGGATTGTCAACACAGATTACTGCCCAGAACCACTAACTAGTGAATTGAGACTGCTACCCCGCTGTGAGCCCAGAACAGTTCAGCGCACACAACCGCAAGTATTCTGGAAGTCTTTGCAGAACTTGCTGAACCTGCTACATGTTTTAGTGCTTGCTTGCATGTTGCTTATGTGTTGCTATCACACACACACACACAGTAAGCGTTCCCAGCTGATCCGGATTGCATCTCCTTCAGTTGGCTATACCTGCTAAGAGACGTAGGACTGACACAACCTCTGAAACTGCCATATTAACCCATGAGGGTTGTGACGGTGCTAAAGTCTGTTGTCTGCTGATGAGTCTAATATTGGAGAGGATTAGATCTGTCCACATATTGCCCCCATGCTTGCTACCTGCTGATAAAACTGCATAGTGGTGCATCTAATTGTCTGTTGCTGAATAACCTGCCATTTACCTCCCCATTGGCTCTGCGTACATATCCTATATATGCATCTGCTCTGTTTGCTAGAGATTAACCCTTAGCTACTCTTACTGCTTGTCTCCCCATTTGATACTCCGCACGCTGGTACCGCACATGTACAGCTTGCCGCATATGAGTGTGGGGTAAGGGGGTACTACCTTTATATCATCCTAGCCTATTCCTCACTCCAGCCTAACAGGAAGTATATGATGAGTGCGGTCTCCCTCTAGCAGTTAATGTAACTGGCAGTCGCTCACTGAACTTCCTTATCCAACAAAGACCCCATCGGTTCCGCAGCTGTGATCCACTTAGATACTTAGCACTGGTCCAGCCTTGACAGTAGTCACTACAAGGTTTTGGTAGACTTTTTTCAGTAAAATACGTACACTGTCGTGGTGCATTGTAAAAGTTCCTAAATACTGTGTGTAGTACAATATTTTGCTGCCTTTTTGGGGGAAATAATTACATTGTACTGTTTTATTTCTTAATTACAACATGTCTATTTTTTCCTCATGAAACTGAGGCCTAGCAAAAGCATCTCACATACCTGACTGGGCAGCTCACATAGTTAGGCTGCTAATACACAAGGGTACAGCCTATTTGAGAGGGACAGGGTTGGTAGAATGGGGATGGGTATGCCTGTATCTGTAAATGAATGTGAGAGATGGCATCACTAATAAGAGTTGTGATGATGCAGAGTCTTTGTGGTTGGAGCTACATAAGATTGAAGCTAATTGTAAACTGATTGTGGGAGCCTGCTGTAGACCACCAAAAATAAATGAAGAAGTGGAGACTCAACTCCTCTTACAGATTGCAAATCGCTGGAAAACAGGGCAATGTTATTATGGGAGTCTTCAATTATCTCAACATTGATTGGGAAAATGGAACCACACACTCAACTAAAGCTGGCTGTTTCTTGAACATATTGTAGGACAACTTTATGGATCAAATGGTCCCAACTAGGAAAAATGCTATGTTAGATCTAATAATTCCAAACAAAACAGAGCTGGTGTCAGACATAGCAACTAGGGAACACTTGGTTAACAAGGATCACAGGGTGATTACTGTTACAGTGAGTTACCGAATGGAGAGGCATGTTGGTATGACAAGAACTCTAAACATCAAAAAGGCAAACTTTGATAAGCTGAGCTCCCAACTGTAGGATACCAAATAGGACCAAATATTTCTAACAAAGAAAACTGAGTACAAGTAGGAATGTTTTAAGGGTATGCTAAACAACAACATTTGCCAGTATCTACCTTTGGGTAACAAATATAAAAGAACAAAAGTTAAACCTATGTGGATGAATCCATTGGTAAAACATATCTGTAAGAGTCCAGGGCTTACTACGCATGCGCCAATGGCGCGTTGCCGCAAGAGGAAATCTGCACCAACTGCACATGAGGCAAGGACGCGTCAGTGCGCCAACCTGCGCATGCGCAGAAGACCTGATGAAAAAAGGCAAGAAAATGCCCAGGAGGCGCACAGGAAGTGACCTCAACCTGATGGAAAAAGGCAGGCAAATGCCCAGGAGGCACACAGGAAGTGACCTCAGCCTGATGGAAAAAGGCGGGAAAATGCCCAGGAGGCACACAGGAAGTGACCTCAAACTTCAATCATCACTTCCCTATATAAGCCCAGCCCAGACACTGCCAAATTGCTGGATTATCTTCAGTCCCCCCTTGTTCCTGTGCTAGTGTGTGATCTGTCTGAACTTGTTGTGACCTGGAAACCTATTTGACTACTCTTGATTGCTGCCTGCCATTGACCTCAGATTTGTACCTTGACCATTCAACTTCTTTGCCCCTTTTGTACTCAGCCCCTTTTCCAGCCCCCACCATCCAGCTTTTAGTTAACAAACCAATATTACAATGTATTTATTTTACTGAAAAGGGCACCTTAATATTGTAGTGACAATGTGCACAATATTTAGGCACTTTCAGTAGGCAACAGTACAAAAGGGGCAAAGAAGTAGACCCAAACAGGTCCAAAACAGGCTGGATAAATGTAATGTGAATGAAGCCCCGAGACCAGATAACTTACACCCACAAGTACTTAAAGTGCTTAGCCAAGTTTTAGCAAGACCATTGTTCCTAATTTTTAAAGGCACTTTACTGACTGGAAGGGTACCCAACTTATTGGTGTAAAGCAAATGTTGTACCAATATTCCAAAAAGGGTTGAGATGTCTACCAGTAAACTGCAGACCAGTCAGTCTAACATCAATAGTATACAAATTATTTGAAGGGATGGTAAGAGACTATGTTTAAGAATTTGTCTGTGATAATGGTATTATAAGTAACAACCAGCATGTGTTGGTTTTGCGGTTGGTATTATAAGCCCTGTTTTAGTGTTTACTAATGATACCATAATCTGCAAGGTAATAAACTCAACACAAGACATAGCAGCATCACAGGAAGACCTTGAAAACATACGGGGCAGTCAACTACATGGCAGATGAAGCTTAATATTGAAAAATGTAAAGTTATGCATTTGGGTGTTAAAAATGTGCATGTAAGCTATTTATTAGGGGGAGAACCTCTGGGGAAGTTGAAGGTGGGAGAATATTTTGGGGTCCTAGTAAACTGCAGACATAGCAATAGCATGCAATGTCAGGCTGCAGCAAATAAGGTTAGCTACTATCATACATAAAAAGGGTATTTACTCTAGAGACAAATCCATAATTCTACCATTACGTTAAAAAAAACTGGTTCTGGGGGGCATGGTTTCGCTATAGCCGTGAGCAGTCGCATGATCTGAAGCTCCGGCTCTTGTCCCTAAACCAGCGGATTTCTAACCTTCAATACAGAACCTTTTTCGGTCTCTATGGGTCGCAACACACAGAAGGGCACTCGTTCACAGGATTCGAGGACCCTCTCGACGAGGAAACGGGCCATTGAGACGTTTTTCCCCAGAGCAGGGCGCTCTGCTCAGACGCCGCGAGGACTTAAAATGGCGACAGGTAAGGAGAAGCGGGCCCCATCCCCATCTCCCTCATCCCCTGAATCCTTGCCGTCGACACATACTAGTGGTGGAAGAGAGTCTCCCGACCAGAGTGACATGGAGGGTGAGGATGCTAATGTCCCTACCTCATTCCCCAAGTACTTTGAGCTCCTGCCCACGAAAAAAGACATTGCGGGCATGTTTAATAAATTGGAGTCGGCCAACAAGCAGGATATGCCGGAGACGC
>NW_017306956.1:613100-631601 GCF_000935625.1 Nanorana parkeri | reverse complement strand
CTTACCACGAAGTTACAAGAAGCTGGACTCCCATACCGATGGGGTTTCCCGTTTTCACTCTCCGTGCGGAGAGATGGCAAGGTACACTTCTTCAGGAATCCACTTGACCTACCGATCTTTGCCAAGGCTTTGGGACTCTCGGAGGTCGCCTTGGAGGCATGGCCTGATCCACAACTGCCGGAACTCACTCCCATACCGAGTCGTGACCAGTGTCAACTGATCACCCCCAGATCGGCGGTATACCTCCAGGCCCACTCCACGTTGATGACTGCTGAGCGCAACCAAAGTTCTGGACTTGGCTCTGCCGCCCTGTTACCGACCCGTGTTGGCGTAGTGCCCTGTTCACTTCAGCTTCATAGACTTGAGGCCCCTGGTTAAAACGGTTCATGTTCGCTGCACTGAGGCGCTTGGCACTTGCCCACTATGGGATCCGTGTGTACGCCATTGCTTGGCTCCGTACATCTACCTGCTAACGATATAAGATGGTGCTGTAGCTGTTATTAGATGTGCACTTTACTGTTATTTTGCGTTCCTCAGAGATATAAGGGGCTTTACACTCCATGGGAACCATGAGTTTTGTATTGGCTTGTCACGGGGTCTGATGTTACCTGGCCTATGCTTCACGTCTCCTTTAGCTTCCACTTTTGTTATCTAATGTTTGAAGGTTATATTGTGTTCTCATACATATCATTTATCCGCTGGTCTAGGGGGCTTCTGGACCATGTTGATTTCCTTGCCCCCCTTAGATGGTGCTCCCCCGGTTCCTATAAGGGACTGGAGGACCACGCGTTGGGCTTTGTTCCCATACTGGATTGTTAACCTCTCGCTGGTGTCCTGTCCCTCAGTATGTTTCAGTTCTATGTACTTTCTCTTCTATTCTCCTTTCTTCTGCTCTTTGCTTCTCCTCTTCCTTTTCCCACTCTCATTTCTTCAGGGTCCGTCCATTGATCTTTTTGCTCATCTTGTTCCCTAGATACCCATGGCGTTAGTGAATATGTGCTCCCTGAATGTTAAGGGATTCAACAATCCTAGAAAGCGATCCCAGGTATTGTATTACATGCATAAACGTAAGGTTCAGATTCTATTCCTACAGGAGACGCATTTTCAGTCCTCGGTTGCACCTAAACTACCTACCAGACATTATGCTCTATGGCACACTAGTAACAATCCACTCAAGAAATCTAAGGGCGTGGATGTGGGGTTCCACTCTTCTCTTCCTGTGTCGGTTACTAATGTAATATCGGACCCTGAGGGCAGATATATATTTTTACAATGTTTAATCTACCAGAAGCCTTTTACACTAGCCAACATTTATATGCCTAATACGGGACAAAACCGGGCCTTTCTGTCTATTATGTCCAAATTGGAAAATGTCATGGTGGGTCACACTATCGTCGGGGGGGATTTAAATTTTGTTATTGATCCGACATTAGACTCCTCCGCGGGAAAGACACACGTCTCCCTAACCTCCCTGAATGTAGTTCGTAAACACCTACGTGCGTTACAATTGATTGACATCTGGAGCACATTGCACCCAACAGTGAAGGACTACACATTCTATTCGGATCCCCATGCCACATACAGCAGAATAGACTATTTTTTCACGTCCCACTCCCTGCTCAGCTGGCGACCGAGCACCTCCATTGGACCACAAATTTGGTCGGACCACTTTCCTGTCTTCCTCAGCTTTGCGGTACCGGGCACAGCTAAGGGTTCTACATCGTGGAGACTTAATGAGTCACTTATGCAGGACCCAGTTATTTTAGAGGCACTTCAGACAGCAATTAGGGAATTCCGGGAACACCACTCACTGGACGAAACTTCCCCGCCAGTACAATGGGAGGCGCTTAAATGTGTCCTGCGTGGCATACTAATTCAACATGGCGCTAGACTCAAGAGAGAAAGGAACAAACACATTTCCACACTTCTGACTAACTTGGCAGATGCTGAATTAAAACATAAATCGACACCTTCCCCGTCTCTATATCAAGAAATTGTCACTTGCCGGTCAGAACTTCACTCTCGGTTAGATCTGGCCTACTTGCGTCACAGGGATCTGACCCTGCGATACTTTCATGAATATGGCAATAAGAGTGGTAAACTGTTGGCCCGTTCCATTAGAGCAAAACGACTCCGAACCTATGTGCCCACCATTAACTGCCTGCGTCAGGGGAGGGTTTATTCTTCCGAGAATATTGCCAGTGCCTTTCATAATTATTATTCTTCCCTATATAACTTGAAGTCTGCCACCTCCCAAGAGGAAGCCAGATGTCTTGATGACGGTATCAGGTCCTATTTGCGGAAGACTAACCTCCCTCGCCTCTCCGCGACTGCAATTCAGTCTCTCACTGCACCATTCAGTGCGGCGGAAATCTCAGGCACCATAAAATCCCTACCATCTGGGAAAAGCCCAGGACCAGATGGCTATACTGATCTCTTTTACAAGACTCTTCTTGATTCCTTGCTCCCCCTATTGGAAACTACGTATAACTCAATTTCCGACTCATGTCCCTTCACAGGCCAATCTCAGGAGGCGCACATAACTGTATTACCCAAGGAGGGAAAGGACCCGTCCTCTTGTGCTAGTTACCGACCCATATCCTTAATTAATTTGGACCTAAAAATTTATGCTAAAATTATTGCCAATAGATTGAAAATCCACATCCCATCTTTGATTCACTTAGATCAGGTAGGCTTTGTACCTGCTAGGGAAGCCCGGGACAACACCTCTAAATCCCTTACTCTTATGGCATACGCCCGCTCCCATAATATTCCATTGTGTCTGTTGTCAGTAGACGCAAAGAAGGCCCTCGATCGCCTCAGTTGGACCTTCCTCTCGGCCACCCTGCGACGAATTGGCATTCCCCCTAACCTGCTCTCTAAAATTCTAGCCCTTTACCATACTCCAACAGCCAGAGTCAAGATCAATGGCATCTTATCTGAGCCAATTAATATTCGGAACGGAACCAGACAGGGCTGCCCGCTCTCCCCTTACCTTTATATTTTGGCAATGGAACATCTGGCCTTGCGTGCTAACCCTGATATTTGTGGTGTAAGGGTGGGAGGTAAAGCTTTCAAATTAAGTCTATATGCAGATGATCTTCTTCTTCTTTACGTTACTAACCCCCAAATCACCTTCCCTTCCCTAATAAAAGAATTTGAAATATTTTCATCCTTGAGCAACTTCAAGGTCAATATGAGCAAAACAGAAGCCCTGGATGTTTCCTTTCCTCCACAAATCCAAGTGTCATGCCAGTAAGGCACAGGAACGCAATTTTAAAATTTTATCCAGGTGGTACTATTGTCCAACCAGACTCCGAGCTATCTACCCTCAGACTTCTGACCTGTGTTGGAGGTGCTCATTACACCCTGGCTCCATGTTACACATATGGTGGAGTTGTGCTGGAGTTGCCGCATTGTGGTCCTCCATCTTCTCCACATATGAGAAACTCACGGGCAGAGGAGTTGAGGGTACCCCACAGCTGGCCCTTCTTTCTATGTTTCCGGGATCATATAAGTCGGTTAAAAGAGGCTTACTCCGCTTCTTTGTTCTGGCAGGTAGGGCGGTTATACCGAGGCACTGGAAATCCACTATTAACCCTACCCTGAAGGAATGGATTGAAGAGATGCAGTCCATATGTAGGACTGAGGAGCTCACAGCCCAACTATACGATCGCTATTCCCAATTTTACAGAATATGGAGTGTATGGATTCACTTCTGCACCACTGATACATTTCGTACATTAATAGACACCTGAGAGACCTGGACCACCTGTAAGGTGGACCTAGGAACATCTGTGGGATATTGGGAATGGACGGATCCTCTTTTCTTTCTTTCTTTCTTCCTGTATCTGCTTTTGTATTGGCAATATACTTGGCTGGATCTCTGGCCTCCCCGTTTCCTCTTCTTATGTCCTGTACTTACCTTTTCCTCCTCAAACTTTGCTTTCTCCCCACTTCTCGCTTCTTTTCTGCTTTCCTTTTCCAAAATTACAGTTGATGCACTCTATGGTACGGAGTATGATCCACACACTACTACTCCTTTTGTGGCTCTTTCGCAAAGTGCCTTTGATCCTGAGAATGTTATTACTTTAACTCTGAACTGGGATATGTATGTAAGAAGAACGACCAGGACAGACATGGTGTATTTTCTCAGGAGGAGAGAAGTCAATAAGGTCTTTCACATACGTACCTCCATTAGGTGCCACGCTATTACATCCTTGTACAAGATGTTGTATTGTGCTGTAATGTCTTTTTCTTTTATTTTTCTTTTATTGTATGTCTTCTTACTTGTATGTGAAATTATCTTCAATAAAAACATATTCTTTAAAAAAAAAAAAACTGGTTCTGTCTCATCTTGAGAATGCATTTGAGAGAAGGGCAACAAAATTGGAGGGCCTAGGCTATGAGGAAAGAGTACAAAAATTACACTTGTTCGCTCTGGAAAGAGGTAATCAAGAGGGAATATGATTGTACTGTACAAATTGTTTAATGGTGATGGTAAAATCAGTAATAAACTGTTTACTGGAAGTTCACTTCAGAAGACAAGAGTCTACCACCTGAAATTAGGAGCTGAAACAATAGACTCCTTTCAAAAACTTTTAGATGTTTTCCTCAGTGAGCATAATATACAGGGGTATGGGTACTCTTTGGGACTCATACACAAACATACACATAGGTTGAACTGGATGTACCGGTGTCTTTATTTAACCTTAACAACTGTGTAACTTTGTAAGCAAGTGCAGATATCACCAATAGAACTCTTAGCCACCATTCACACACCTGCAAGGTCAGTATATAAGCTGGTGGTCTTATATTCCAAGGAACTCATTAAACAAAAAAAATGCAAATGATGGCTTTGCAGCACACTTCTGTTGCATGTGCCACACAAAAAGAGCAGTGTGTTCCTGTTTCAGCAACAAGTTCCACTCTGTCTGTAACAAGCTCACCACTGTGCATGATCTTCTTATCTCCAATTCCTTTAACATGCTTGCTGTTACTGAAATCTGGTTTCAGGAATCTGACTCTACTTCCCCTGTTGCCCTCCCCCATGGTGGTCTGCACTGGGTGCACTCACCCAAACTTAGTGGATGGAAAGGAGGTAAAGTGGTAATTCTTCTATCCCACAAAGCACTTTCCAATTCAAGAAGAGATTCCCATTGTCCAGTCACCCTCCCTGCCTCGCCACCTGCTCCCTCGACCTTGTTATTTTACCACTACTCCATTCACCCTCTTGCTCTATCATACACTCTCTCAATCACATTTTTAATCTTTCCCTCAACCTCTAAAACATGCAATGGTCACTCCAATTCCCAAAAAACCTTCACTGGACCCCACCAATCTTAACAATCTCAGACCAATCTCCTTACTCCCATTCACATCTATACTCCTACAACGCCTAATCTACAACCACCTAAGGCGCTACCCCACTGATAAAAACCTCCTTTATGCCTCCATCACTGCACTAAAACTACCCTCCTAAAATTCACTAATAAATGCTAAAACCAACGACCACTACTCCTTACTCTTGCTATTAGACCTTTCTGCTGATTTTGAGACAGTTGGCAACCTGCTGCTCCTCAAAAAACTCCACTCGCTTTGTCTCTACTCTCTCATGGTTCTCCTTTTACCGATATAAGTATGCTTTTAGTTTTACCTACAAATCTAACTACTCTCCTCTTCTTCTTTTCGTAGCGGTCCCCCAACGGTCTGTCCTTGGACCACTTCTCTATCTAAACCTCCTCCCTTGGTCAGTTGATAACCTTGTATGGCTTCCAATACATATCTATGCCGATGACACTCCACATATATCTCTCCACTCCACAACCCATGCCTTTGATGTCCTTGCATGTCACAAATTTGTTAACAGACATATAAGTGTGCATGTTACAACATGTCTTAAAACTCCATCTTTTAAAAACAGAGCTCATGCTATTTCCTCCCCCTCATGCACCTTCCACAGACTTTTGAGATTGATAACATCCCCCCCCCCCCATGCCAAGGTGCTAGGTGTGATCCTTGACTCCGACATCACCTTTCTGCCCCATTTCCAATCACTATCCAAATCTTGTCACCTTCACCTTTGTAACATCTCCAAAAATACACCACTTTTTTAACCAATTAAACCACAAAGCTACTTATCCGCTCACTTGTTATCTCTCATCTCAACTTTAGAAACTCCCTCCTCATTAGCCTACCTCACAGGCTAACCCTCCTTAAGTCTATCATGAATGTTGCTGCAAGACTCATCCACCTATCCAACTGCTCAGTGTCTGATAAAATTCAAAAGAATAACCAACCACTTACAAAGCCACCCACAACCCTTCCCCTGTTAGATCTCCAACCTCATCTTAAAGTATCACCCTAACCATCCTCTCTGCTCCTCCCAAGACCTCTTGCTTTCTAGCTCCCTCATCAACTCCTACCATGTTCGCTTCCAGGACTTCTCCAGAGTTTCTACAATCCTTTGGAATTCCCTACCCCATCCTGTCTGTCTATCTCCTACTCTGTCTGCTTTTAGGTGATCCCTAAATACTTATCTCTTCAGGGAAGCCTATCTCCCCTCAGCATAACCACTGAACTATTACTTTCTTAAACAATTCATCCTCACACAGCTACCACCTCTTGAATCACTTCACCATCCCGTTTAGATTGTAAGCTGTTACAGGCTCCTTACCATCTTGTCTTGATTTGTATTGTAATGGCAAGGTCTTCCTTATGTTGTAAAGCACCGTTCAAGCTGTTGGTGCTATTTAAATCCTGTATAATAATAATACTAATAATAATAATAACAACAACAGCTATGCCAAAAGAGAGTCAACATTGAAGTGTGAAGTCAACTGCTGTGAAGTAGTTCACAGATCAAGGAGGGGGAAGTGCACTTTGGCCTTAGGTGCTCAAAGGCCCTTGTCCCAACACTGAGTGCAGGTCTTTTGCTGCTGACGCATCACATTGAGCTGCTGTTTCCACTGAGGTATTTGGTGCATAGGCATGTGTATAGTCGTGCATGTGGTACTCAAGTTGTTGGTATTTTTACCACGGCTGATATGCTACAGGCAGAGGCTGCGGAGCACAATGATGCTGTTGGCAGCAGATATGAAAAAAAGAACCAAACAGCTGCCATTTTGTACGGGAAACATGGTGATTACAAATGGATTTTTGTGTTGAACTGCAAATATTTTGTTAAATGGCTGACTTATTGCATGCGTTTGTTTTAAAATTATTTCCTACTGCCTTTTATCATATTGTGAATAGAACTTTGTCCATTTAGAATACAATTAACTATTGTATTCTGTGTAATATTTTTACTGTGTAAAAATACTTTCACCTGGTTTTATACTAGTGCTAATCCTTTAACACAGACATTTGGCATTCTGGGGTGCTCTAAAACCATGGCCAGAAAGGTGAAAACTGTTGGAAAAAAGCAAGTTTTATAATTGCAATGTGATTAACATTTTTGCAATATAAACTCAGTTCAGTTTTGAAATGGCCCAGCATATCCCACCATGTAATGTAAATGCATTGTGGCACATGTGAACTATGAAAAAAAGAGAAAACAATAAGTTGTTTAGGGTTTTAAAAACATGGAAATATTCAAACATCAAAATAACTACTGTAAAAAAAAGAAGTGTACTTATTTTGTGTCTAGTCTACAGGAGTGTTATAATGCTTATAATTTCAGTTTAACCTTGAGTACAACTGATTAGAAAGCTCAGGAGCAGTTGTCATTTTCTCCTCTCCATAGTTTCTTCTCTAGTCCAAACATATGGATCTTTACTAACACAAACCACATTTTTTTAATTTGTTTTTTCCATCTATATTAAATCTATTTTTTTCCCTTCAGGTACATGACTATTGTATTACTAGGTTTGTAACCTGAAAAGATTCACAGTAGAACACAAGGATGAGAAAAATATAATAGGGGAGAAGGAAATTACCAAAAAAAAAAAGATTTAAGAAGCATTATCTAATGGTTAGAAATACATTGGAGCATAATAATCTGGATATTGACAATTACAATGTTGACATTGGTAAAACAGATCTGATACCTGTAAAAGTTTGAGCATCTCTTGAGATAATCTGGTTTTTACTGTCCTAGGCAGTGATAATGAGCAATGAGTGTTAAGCGATATTATATGAGTTATATTCTAAGCTGGAGGAAATTATCTGTGTGAACAGGGCTATCATTTCCTCTTTTCACTGTTACTTTTTTAAGAGATAAACATGGACCCTTGACAATCCATTCAAGTCAAGATAGATATTTTCCTTTCTGTCTTCTTTTGGTGGGATCTACCTGTCTATGGCTAGTTTAAGGTAATGCTGGACTCTGGGGAAAGGGGGAGGGGTATTTTATAAGAAATCCACAGTCTAAGAAAAAGCAAAGCATAAGTAAAATAGTATAGTGCTGTTATCCTTGTCAACACAGGTTAGGGAAATGTAATATTAAACCAATTTTGTAAAATAAAACAGATGCTAATTGCTATTGCTTTTATTCTAAATGTACCTGAGTTCTTAGAATCCTTCTATGCTTAGTAATGCAATTTTCCTGAAGATACTTACATAACAGCTAAACTCCAGGAAAAGTTTAAACAAACCATTTTCTTTTCTTTAATCTATAACTGCATGTATTTTATATCTGCATGGAGTTCAGTTTTAAAATCAGTTTTCACTTTCTAGTCAAATAAATTCCAGGGTGCCATAAATTAGATTTAGTAAATGTTGCCGAATGTTGTAAATGCACAGTTCAATGATGTTAAATGGGTGTGAAGCATTTTAGAAAAGAAAATGTGACATGGTCAGCTACAGATTTTCAGTTTTTAAACACAAATTCGAACAAGTGCAACCTTACTTAATATATTATAGATTTGAGTGTTTTTTATGTAGTGGTGATAGATCCACTTAAATCTTGTTAATAAGGTACAGAGTGCCCTCTATTTAGAACAGGTCACATCTAGAGCACTACAGGTCACCTAACCTTTGAAAAAACAACTTCATAGATGACTGCACTATGCTCTTTCATAAGGAGCTTGAAACAGGAAAGAAGAAATATCCACCTTATATCTCTTAATCTATGCCCTAGATCCGGCCTAATCTATGTTTGTAGTATAGAAAGATACAGTCTCACAATGTTCAGGAAAAAAAGTATATTGAATATCTCAATGTGTGGCCTAGTTGAGCAAATTTCTCATTGTTGATGCATAGAAGGACTATATTTCCACCATTAAGGTGCAACAAACACCAACACTTTGCTTGTAGAATACATTAAGTAAAGTATCATGTACCATTATTACAAAATGTAACAATTATATGCCAGGCTTAAGTCAGCTTCTTGCAAGTAGACAGTAAAACACTTGACCTCCCAAGCTTGTTGGAAGCAAAACGATTTAAATAACCAGATTTAATTTTCTCTGCCAGGCTAGTAGGCTAAAGCATTTCCATTTGTTTTCCGCAGAAATGTTTAATAAGGCACTTAAGATATGGTTTATTTCTCATTCTTTGTTCAACACATGCACTAAAATGAAAACCAAAAATCCCATTCCTTCATTTACAGAAGTATCGAGTGTCATTAGGAACTAATTAACCACTATGGAGACGGGAAATAGGAGAGCCGCATCTCCATCTTACAAGTCTGCAAAACGTTCTCACCATTCTTAAGTAACAGCATAAATAATACAATGAAACAGAGAATAGAGATTGTATTTGGCCTCTACAAATAATACTTTGTTGTTCTCTTTAATAAACTGACTTTAGAAGAATCTATTTTTTAAGTGGGTAAGTGTATGCATAGCATAATTATTGATCTTCTGTCCACTCATCAGTTACAGGGACAAAAATATCAATCTAGCCTTAGTGATTTAACTGTTCTATGCACTGGAAGGGTATACAGGTGTATGTTAAAGCTAAACACCAGGCAGCCATTAAACAGGCAGCCCCTTACAATCCACTATACAACACCATTCAGACTAGATAAGGGCAGGAGCCAATTAGGCAAGCTCTATGCAAATGTGCTAGAAAGGAATCAAAGGAGTGACCACAGTGAGATAAGGGATACCCTCATCAGTTTGCTGCTTTCTTACTGTTCACTTAGTAAGCTGGGTGTGGAGAGAGAGCACCATAGTAATTCTAGTTGGAAATGCTGTCATCCACCTGGCTCTCTTGTCTATTAGGACTGTGTAAATCTCAGGACTGGATGGGAAAAAAATCTTTAGCGGGTGACACAGCTCCTATATATGTACTTAATCTCTACATTTAGTGGTTTTCCTGGTATTCAGCTCTAATACCATAATACCAAGAACTCTGGTTTGCCCCATGAATCTTGTCATAATGTAAAAAAATGTATGTGAATATACACTACCTTCTATAGTAGCAGGTATATGTGCATAAATCTGTGTGCACTTTTCTTCTTTGCTAGGCGAGCAGTTTCCAGGATAGGCTATTAACAAGAGGCTGCAGCAAAAAATTACCTAAAAAAGCATATCAAAATGCTCGTGCAAGGACTAGGGACATGGTTTTGTATGGCATCTGCTAATGAGTGATAGTATATTCAAGAAATATATTGGGAAAGGCCAGAAATCTTTTTTTAGAAAATTTACAAATATATGAGATAGTTAAGACTAGTTAAGAGCCATCATAACCAAGCTGATGATGATGGGGTAATTATGAGGAAGGGAACCTGCACGTGCGGCGGATATCACCAATGCCCCTTGACAGGTAATAAGATAAATACAAGGTTACAAGATGTTGAATGCTGTACCCAAAATGTCATTTTTTTTTAATTTAGAAATGTCAGCCTTCCTGCAGCAGGTTTTATACATCATACAGATGCACCATTTTAGAGACAGGTTAAGGGGACACTCCAGCCCCCCTCAGCACGATATTTGAAGGAATTTTTCATTTTTATTGTAACGGGTGTTTGCATTGGTCGGGTCTTTTCTGCCCGTGCGTGCCCGCTAGGGAGCAGGAAAAAAATGCCGTCTGGAGACGGCAACCCACCAATGCTGCAGTGCCGTCCGTCCGTTTTTTTACAACGGGCGGACGGCAAGTGGTTAAGCAATGTTAAAATCACTGCTCCTTTAAAAACTGTATTTTTTTTTAACTTTTTTTTTCCATTCATTCCTGTCCCCCAGGGCAGTACCTGGATCCCCATACACTTTTTATGGCCAATACATTGCATATAAGGCTTAAAACTGGGGACACTGATTTTCTATGTTGTACCCCCATAGACTTGCATTGAGTTTGAATACGATCTTTTCCCATGTTGGAAAGTTCATATTCGAACAGGGGGGTGTTTGGCTCATCACTACTACACAGCACAGGGGAGATCATACAGCCCTGCTGAGACACTGCACATGGCCTTAGTGAGACCACATGGCCCTAGTGAGACCGCATGGCCTTAGTGAGACCGCATGGCCCTAGTGAGATCACAAAGCTCTGGAGAGACTGCACCTAGCCCTGGTGAGACCGAACGCAAACCTAGTATGACACCACACACAGCCCTGGTGAGACCACACACAGGCCTAGTGAGATGCCACACACAGCCCTTGTGAGACTGCACACACAGCCCAGGTGAGACCCTGCACAGCCCCCTGAGACCTCACACAGCTTCTTGAGATGCTGCACAGTCCCGGTGAGCAACACAGAGTATATAGCTTCATATAATTTCTCTATAGCTGGTGGTATTCTGCTTGGAAGTATAATGTATTGCTGGAGTTTGTAGTCCTCTGTTGCTGGTGGTATTTCACCCTGGGAACACCACACACAGACCTGGTGAGACTGCACACAGCCCTGGTGAGACCCGCACACAGCCCTGGTGAGACCCGCGCACAGCCCTGGTGAGACCCGCGCACAGCCCTGGTGAGACCCGCGCACAGCCCTGGTGAGATCCGCGCACAGCCCTGGTGAGATCCGCGCACAGCCCTGGTGAGATCATATAGCCCTGGTAAGACTGCACACAGTCCTGTTGAGATCATATAGCCCTTGTGAGACCGCACACAACCGCAACAAATATGATTTCTGTACATTTAACAATGTAATGAATAATATGTAATTGATCAGTGGTTAATCAAGGAATATGCAGGCAAAGGTGTAGAACAATTATTTAACATATTAATCCAAATATTTTTCCATTCTAATATGTTTTTACCTATTTTTTGACAACCAATAAAAATCTTGTTTAATTAAACAATTATCTATGATGTGGTACCATTGAAGTCCAAGTGTCCTTTTTGCAAACAATTAATGTTACTTTTCAGATGTGAGTGCCACCAACCTACTAGCAAATTAGGATTATGAAAAAAAGCAGTGTGCTACTCTTTTGACCCAATGACAGTATGACACAGCCAAGCTATTATTAGGTTTATGCAAAGGTTTGCACTATGGAGAATTTCAAATAATTGGGATACCATTTTACTTTTTTTATGTTATACTTGTAAAATATTTTTTTGCTTTGCCCATTGGCTTACATTGTCTTAAAGCTAAACTGCAGGCAGGTATAAACCACCAATTAATGCAGTTATATGTTTCATATACTTTTTATTTTTTAAATGTATCTGTTGACATTTGGATCATAAAGCTGCAGAAAGTTACTCAATTTACAGGTAAAACCGTTGCAGTACATATTTCAACTGTGTATTAAAATGTGTATTTAGCAAGTGGAAATGTGAGCAAAATAAGGTTACATATACAATATAGTCTAACACTATCATTAACACAGCAATTTTTGTTTGTCTAAGGCTGGGCACACACCTTACAACCATCGCAAGACTTTTGTCTTGCGATGGTTGTAAGGTACTTAAAAAAACGTACGATCTGCCTATCTTGCATAGGCAGATCGTACTTGTGATGATCGCAAGCCACGCCCCCTGAGGGGTGGGCTTCCGATGACCGCAATGCCGAATGGGCAGTGCAGTCACAGCAGCCCTTTATTTAACCATGTAACAAATTAACAGTTACCAATCAAAATAACCAGAACAACATACCAAATAAGTAACCTGTCCATTAGCCAAAATAAGGCCTTGCTAAATCCACCCCATGTCCCCAGCCACACCAGCTCAAGGACAATTCCGGAACTATTCCTGACTTAGGCAGAGCCCCCACCAACAACTGACAGCAGGGACAGCACCATCATGCTAAAGATAAATGGCAACCACACAATTTATAACTAGCCTTTGTAGCAAGATGTACATGGAAGGGCTTACAACAACACAAAGCACATACATTTCTCAGCACACTTACCAGCTAGCCTGCAACAAAACAAATTGCCCTGTCTAACAGTATGCATTAAAAATAGAGGTTTTAGTTGCACAACTTTTTGCAAAAAATATGTGGAAGTCACACTGGCTCGTCAAGGCTCCTCTGTGAAGTGTGCTCCTAACTCTAATTGTTTGTGAGTCTCCACATTGGAGCGTATTTAAACAGTTGATAAATTGAATGCAGGTATGCCTAAAGGGAGCCCACTACTCCTTAAAGGACGCAGGGACGCACTGGAGGCCCAGCAATCCAAAATGCACGCTGTGGCCCCCAGTGCACCCCCACACCAAATACAGCCAAGTAAAGATACATGGCAACTGTGCAAATTATAACTAGCTTTTGTAGCAAGGTACCCCATACCGCCAGATTCCCCTTCCTTGATTTTGTGACTGTCTCACATTTTTCAGGCCCCCAAAGACCCCCTATCCCACCAAGCTGTTGTGGCAAACAAATATGTATATTACAACTGAGCAACAGTGAATAAGGGAGGGTAAATGAATAAGGAACAACCTTCTTCCTTACAGCAGGACTTCCAGCAGCCCCTGTAGTTCCTACCTATGTGGCTTAACCCCTACCACTTGACCCTAGACCTCTAATGACCTCTAATCAGTTAAGATCTGCTATTTTCCCAATGTTTAACCCCTTCCCCGGGGACAATTCCTCCCCACAGTCATGTAGCTCCTCTGCTTAATATATCTGGGTCTGTCTTTTATTTCATGACAGGGTTATTCTGGACAATTTTCACTGGTATGTAATTTTAGCAAACAAAAAAATATATCATGTCTTTTGGCATTAGAAAATGTTAATTCATATTGACAGCTTCATTTTAATTACCAGACAAAACCATTGCTTCTAAAGTCAATACAGTGAATAACGGACAGAGACACCTTGCAGAAAGCAAATATGTGCACATTTTATTAACTTGCAGAAAGCACAGTTTATACAGTATATAAACAGAGTGTGAGAACTTTTTAGTATCTGCAGTTAAGGTTGTTTTTTTTTTCTAGTTAGACGATGTGGGTTTGTAAGTCTTGATTTTTCTACCCTAACTGGCCACAATCTTTCGTTTTTCACCGTTATAACTCCGTCAAATTAGCAAAGTTTGCAAAGTATTAACCGCAGACATGGCAGTGATAGAAATTTCCTAATGCAAGCAGCCTTTATAGATTTCTGCTATTTCAATGCAAGTCTCGGAGGACCATTTGAATCCATATTAATTTCCTTTCTGGCAGTTATATGGCTGAGTATGAACTGCACTATTTCACGTTTAATCTGTCAGTAATTTAGTAATGTGTAAACTAATTATGCACAGATATTAATGTAAACGGTTTGGGGAGCTATAAAATCAATGTGTTTGTACAAGCAGCATTTAGTACAGCAATATGTTGTACAGTCATATATCAGATCCTGATAATTATGTTAAAAGGTTGTATTCATATTTATGAGTTCATAGTCTGTTTACACACATACATACCTTTATCTTAATACTGTTATTCTCTACATGCAGAGGAAGAGCATGCTGTCATGTATAGAATGTTTTACAGTAACAACTAATAGATCTAGTTAACACTTTAATGTTCAAATAGGAGGCTCTTAGTAGTGGTAAATCAGTGCTGGTACCTTTTTGGGGCAGGCACAATGTGTCCAAAGGCAGGAAAGTTGAATATCCAGAAGAAGTGGATACTTGCAATAGGGATTAGTTTAGGAGCTGGGTTTATGTTAAAGTTGGGGGGTTGGGGTTTACTTTAAATGTTAGGGCCACGATTAGAGTTAGGGTGCCCACACACCTTACGATAATCGTACGATAATCGCGGGAAATCCCGCAATCGTACGATTATCGTAAGGTGTGTGGAAGCCGTGCGACCTCTACTACTGTAAGGTCGCAAGACTTTAAACTTACGGACATGTTCGAAAACCCGCCGAGCATCGTACGATGTTCGGCGGGTTTGTGGCATGTCCGTACGATAACAGCCGTACGGGCCGGTGTGCGCAAGCGCACACTGCCCGTTCGGCATTGCGGTCATCGGAAGCCCGCCCCTCAGGGGGCGTGGCTTGCGATCATCGCAAGTATGATCTGCCTATGCAACATAGGCAGATCGTACATTTTTTTAAGTACCTTACAACCATCGCAAGACAAAAGTCTTGTGATGGTTGTAAGATGTGTGCCCAGCCCTAGGTTGTATAAGATGAAGTTAAATTTAGAAAAAAAAAATTCTCTAGTTTGCCATAGAGTGGAGAAGGGCTAAAACATTTTTACTGCCTGTGTCTCCACTGGAGACATTTCTCCTCAACTTCTGTCAAGAAAGAACAAGAAGTAAAAATAGATTTCCCCAAAGTGACAAGATGATACAAGCTATTAACGTGTTTCTGAGTCGCAAATATATCCCTTCATCAGTTCAGTTCTTTGTGTCTATATTATTGGATAGAAACTTGGATGGTTGTACTCTAAAATAAAGCAATCCTTTTTAAGCAACCCTTGTAACCTTCTCTCTGGCTATTTTATCAACACTGACATGCCACCCATGGAAAATTAACTTTTTGGCTTATTTATTGAATTTTAGTGAGCATGTCTCACTAAGGTGGAGCAATAAAAACCTGAGAGGGATGTTAACTCTTCTTCACTCTACTAATTTTGGCTCAACTTCCAACTAAAGACACATTATTTTAAGGCTTTGGTTAAGTGTTTAGGTACGGATAGGTATTAGGAGGTGCTATAATGTGAAGGACATTGCACTACAATGTAACATACCTGCTGTAAAGTCTTATTGTCTTATTACAACCATAAATTATCTGTGTTTGCCAGGCTATATACATTAAAATATTTACCTATTCTTTACAAGTCAACCATAGGCTTTAAAAGAAGCTCACACTGACCTCTGTAGTTATAGCCACTGTGGATCAATGAATTCTCAAAGTTCACGGTTGAAGCAAAAGAGTTATTTAAATCAGGTCTCAGTTCATTTCTCTCAACCCCTCTTCTAGAGCCACTAGTCTGTGTTTTGATGACAGATTAGAAGGTTGCCAGGCTGTAATGCTACTTCAGGCAGGGGGAAGCTGGGCTACAGAGAAAAAGTGAAAGCAAAAATGGGATGTTTGGCTGCAAAATTTGAGGAAAAATTACTCAACAGTGACTTCAGAAGTAAGTGAGGTTTTGTTTATTTATTGTTTGATAAAGTCCATGTCAGGGCATGATAAAAAAAAACAAAAACGTATTCATTACATCTCTGCAATCCATGTACACTTGGTCATGTTTATCAATTTAGAAGCCATACAAGCACAGAAAAATACCTGTTGTTCTGTTGTAAAACACAGCTCTTAAGTGTGCTGACTGGATGGTGTCAGCCTTGGCAAGTTGTCTTTCGCTAAACTGCTCAAACCCTCCCCCCTGTCCTATTCTTCACAACATAGATGCTGATTATTCTACAGGCAAAAATTAGAACTAGGCGGCTAATTTGACTCCTTGAGATAACACAGGAAGTATACACAGGGCAGCTCTGAATTTCCAGCATGATCAACAGGTTTTTTGCACTTATTGAACAGCTATAGCAAAAAACATTCAATATAAATATATTCAAGTATATAAATATTTGAATGGCCATAGCCAGTTCCCCATTCTTCTTTAAAATTATATTAAAGTCAAAAGGATTTTAAAATGTTTCAAATGCTGATGAAAATCACTTACAGTTCATGGTGCTCCTTGATGTTAAAAGTTTTAGGGGGTTATTCACGAAGGAGCCAAAGGATCCAGCCATTGCTTTGGCTGATCTTTCGTCTCTCTTCGGCTGCCGGAGCCCTTTTGTTCAGTCGAACCAAAACGATGCTGTTGGGGCTATTCACTATAGCCCATGCAGCAGTCAAAGGTGGCCGAGCGGCTCAGCCAAGCCGAAGGCATATGCTTTGGCTTGACTGAGCCCAAGTGACAGCCGAAGTGGGGTGAATGGCCTGCCGAAGACCGGCCTTTCGCCCTGCAAAAGACAGCTGGGCAGAGCTAGCTGTGATCTCACGGCTGGCTCCGCCCAGTTGTAATGAGACATCAGAGTCCCCAAATTAGCTGGGGAGGCTGAACTGTCATTAAACAATACCAACTGGGTGGAGCTGGCCGTGACATCATGGCCGGCTCCGCCCAGTTGTTATTCATTGGCCTAGAGAAGACTCTAGCATGTGCCGGGCAATAGGAAAAACAGTTGGGCGGAGCTAGCTCACTGCTAGCTCCGCCCAATTGTTTGTTTTGTTTTTTATTATAATTTTTTTGTTTTTAAAAAAATCTTTATTTATTTGTACATTTTTTTAAAAATTCAATGTTTACACCTTTTTTTTCCTCGACTATTGTCATTGATTTTCTATTCTGCTCTGTACCACGGAGGTAACGAGCAGAACAGCCGAGCTGAATGCCGCAGAGCATGTTCGACTGACTGAAGTGCAGCCGAAGGCAGCTGATGTATGGCTGATTTCAGCTGTACTGAGCCGGAGTGAATAGCTGAACGTAGCTCAGCACGCTTCACTTTGTCTGGGATATTCACTCGGCTGCCTTCGGCAGCTTTGTGAATAACCCCTTTAGTTTCCTGCAGAATCAACTTGTCCTCTGAGCACTGGCCCTGACTTTGTCTTTTAGAGTTCCTCCTTTCTCAAGTAGAGTGCTATGGAGTCACCCTTGTATGTGTCTCTACAAATACACAGACACAGCAAATCAGGCTACTCCCCTCCCTCTGGCCCCCTCTTCTCCCTCCTCCAAGCTAGTAGATAAACAGGTGTTGGAGTCTGCACTCTCCTTTGTGATCTAGTACAGGAAATTCAGGAAAGCTGAGCTGAGAGACTTGGAAGCAGCTGCTCAGAAATATGATGATTGTAAGTGTTTGGGCAGAAATGTAAAGCAATGCTTTGTTGAGCAAAGTACAGTATATGTGTTTGATCTGGATTCATTATTGAAAAAAGCTTGAGAGTTTAATATTACTTTAACCACTTCAAGACCAGGTGTTTAGACCCCCTTCCTGGCCAGGCCATTTTTCAGTGTTCAGCGCTGCAGTCCTTTGACTGACGTTTATTCCGTCATGCAACGCTGTACTGAAATGAATTTTATACCATTTTTTGGGGACAGATAGGGCTTTATTTTGGGGGTATTTAATCACCACTGGGGTTTTTATTTTTTATTATAATTAGGAAAAATTACAGAAAATTTTGAAAAAAAAAGTTTTTTTTACATTATGTTAGGAAACATTTATTATTACCCAGTTTTTTGGTCAAATATAAAAGACG
>NW_017306956.1:596850-613014 GCF_000935625.1 Nanorana parkeri | reverse complement strand
CCGGCCCGGAGGCAGTTAAGCTGCTGAACCAACAGTTGGTTGACATGGTGAGGAACAAGCAGACCAAGCAAAGTTTGAGGTCCTGCAAACCCAGCAGGAAGTTCACAAATTTTGTTGAATTCTATAGATGTCTGTGGGAGGTGGATATTGCTATCTTTGCTGACTTTTTTCAAGGCTAATTTGCAAGTTAAAGTTAAAATAAAGTACATGGGTAACAGGGCACTGCCATGTAGGACGTGTATCAATGCAAAAAAATATAAAAAATAAAATCAGCAGTGGGAGGGTGTTTTATTGAAAAATATGCAAACTCTTCAAATATAATGCTTGGTAGATGCCTTAAAGCTGCACATTAAGTTATTATTATCATTATTCAATTAACACAGCACTTTTCAAAGTAATGAAAGAGAGTACAGTTCTATATAAGGCCCCGTTCACACCTGGGCGTTTTGTAGCGCGTTCGTACGCTCTGCAAAACGCTCAAACACTGAAATCCCATTGTTTCCTATGGGTATGGTTCACACCTGGGCGTGTTTCAGGCCGTCTGAACGCGCCACAAAACAGCCTACGCCAGAAAAAGTATAGGAGCTTCTTTGGGCCGTATTGGGCCGTTTTTTGTAGTGCGTTCGCGGCCATTGACTTTGACTTGAACGGGCTGAAATTAGTGTTTGCGCGCTTTCGTCATCAAAAGTGCGCCTATAACGCGCGTTCCGCACATGGCTACAGACCACACCCCAGGCTGCAGACACAGTTTTCGGTCGACCAAGAAGCAAGCAGCAAAATGGAGGAATCAGCAGCATGTGGCCTGATCGATACAGAGGCGTTCATACGCCTACTGCAGGCAAAGCCCTGCATATATGACATGAAGGATTCGGCTTATAAGAACTGGTGAATCAGGCAGCGTGCATGGGAAGAGATTGGAAAAAATACATGGCCTGATTGGGAGAGTTTTACCAAGCAAGTTAAAGAAGCAAACGGTACATGTCTGCAGTGTTTTCATGTGACATGTGTGCTGTGTTTTCATGCAGCATGCATGCAGTGTGTTCATGTAACATGTGTGTGGTGTATTTTCATGTGACATGTGTGCATTGTTTTCATGTAACATGCGTACAGTTATTTAATGTGACATGCGTGCAGTGTGTTCATGTGACATGCGTGCAGTGTGTTCATGTAACATGTGTGTGTGGTGTATTTTCATGTGACGTGTGTATTGTGTTCATGTAACATGCGTACAATGTTTTCATGTGACATGTGTGCTGGGTTTTCATGCAGTGTTGTCATGTAACATGCGTGCAGTGTTTTCATGTGACATGCGTACAGTGTTTTCATGTAACATGCGTAGAGTTCTTTAATGTGACATGTGTGCAGTGTGTTCATGTGGCATGCGTGCAGTGTGTTAATGTAACATGCGTGTGGTGTATTTTCATGTGACATGTGTGCATTGTTTACATGTAACATGCATACAGTGTTTTCATGTAACATGCATGCAGTGTTTTCATGTGACGTGTGAGCATGCAATGCGGTGCATTTCAATATTAGAAAAAACAAGGCTCAGAAATTAGTTATATTCAAATAAACTTTATTAGGAACAGAACAAGGATAAATGTTGTTTATTTTTTTTTAATCATGATTGAATTGCTTGCATCTGCCATGACACCTCCCCCTCAGGTGACATGAAATATGCAGCAAATTGGTCCCGAATGGTGCCTCCATGCGTGGTACCACGGCTGCCGCTCCAATGGCTACTCTACATGCAATGCACCAATGAATAATCAAATAGAAATCCATCCGTTTTCTATTTTCAGATTTATTGGTGAGTGCAGAAAGCGACATTCATTTGACAGTATGCCAAAGCCACACTCCACCACCCTGCGTGTTAGGGTAAGCCTATAGTTGAAGACCCTCTTCTCCAGGCTCAGTCCACGGCTTGAGTAGGGCCTCATAAGATGCTCACCCAGAGGAAATGCCTCGTCTCCTACAAAGACGAAAGGCATTGCAGGATGAGCGCTATCAGGCAGCGTGGTGTTCCCCTGGAGGTCCAGATCACCGTGACGCAGCCTGAGTACCAAGTCTGAATGGGCGAATACCACCGAGTCAGAGCTGCTGCCATAGGATCCCACATCTATGTAACGGAAGCAGTAGTTGGCATCAGCTACCGCAAAAAACAATTGTAATTAAAAAATCTACTGCCACTCCCAATCGGTTTTATGACAGGGATATGTTTTCCGTCTATGGCTCCCACATGGTTCGGAAAACTGCATGTCGTGGCAAACATTTCTGTGAGGCAGGAAGAGGACGAGGAGGAGGACTCGACCACACAGACGACTGAGCCCTGCTTCTCCCCAGGACCACAGAGCCCACTCCCACCAAACCGTACACCATCACCACCACCACCAGCAACACCAACCCCATCTGCCCCACCAGCAAGGGGACCTGTACACAGGCGTACATTTCTCAGGCCCCGTAGGTAGAGGCCTGAACGAGAGGAGGACAGGCTCATAGAAGTCCTTGACTCTATGGCGCATCCTGTCCCCAGGCTTTCAGACTCAGCATATTTCCTGCTCAGCTTGGAGGGAAAACTGAATATGGTGTCTTTAATTAGACAGAGGGAAATACGGGACACAATCACCAGAGTCCTTGACTCCAAAATTTTCCCTGATGGCTCTTCACAACATGCCACTGCCCTCAACATGTCACACCCATGCACACACACACTTCCCAAGCATACCCACACACACCCATGCACCATCAACACCACCCAGAAACATGGCACCCATGCCCACATTCCCCATATGTTTATCCCTCCCCCAGCCTGGCACATAGCTCCACCTCCACCACCCAAATACCAGCTGGCTTTTCCACACGTGGAATGAGGGAGGACATGCAGGTGGACGAGCCTAACTTTGCGCTCCCAAATTATCAAAATGTATATATTTGGCCCAAAAATGTCTGTAGTTCTATGTTCGACTATGGGCACCCTTTTCAGTTTCTCCTCCAAATATGGTGTGTTGAACCCGGTTGAGCAGGAAAAATGCCTTTCCCCTTTGGCTGCTGTTATGGCCTTGTTTTTAATGCACTTTTCGTGTATGCTAAATTTTTAAATTCTAATATTTTTAATTATAACATTTTATGACTATTTAAAAATGAGTTTGTGTGTTTTGTTTGGTTACAGTTTGAAAAAGGTTTTAAATTATTTTAAGGATTTTTTTATATTAATGGTTGTGGTACGCATATGTAGGAGGGTCACACATGCCATACGTCACCCTGCATATGGCAAACAGGGCAGAACAGCACAACGCACAGGGCACAAGAGCACAGGGCACAGAGCAATAATATACAATTACATATAAATTTATCATTTCATATCTACAGCCCCTGCACATCGCACAGAGCACACATATACACTTACATATAACTCATTTTATGCTTCTTGCTTACAATGTTTGATTGGTCTATAATTAAACAGATTTTGGTAAGGTTAACATGTGCCATTTTGGTTCATGTGCAAAGTAGGAATGCCAATACTGGGCATTTTCACGAGTACTCATACTCAACAAATGCCCTGATACTAAGCGCCGATACCGGCACTGTAAATTTTTAAACACGAGCAGCTGCTGTAAGGTTCCGCACTTGTTGGGTCCTCATAGCAGCCTTTTTGGGACCTTGCGGTGTCCATTTACAGCACTGGTCTGACTGCACATCTCTTCCTCCACCTTCACGCCACCTGCACAGCCATGGTGGGACCCGTCACATCACTTGGGAGTCCCGCACCTACTGTTACAGCGCTGGCGAGATCTGCATCTGCCCGCACAGCACTGGGAAGACCCTGCCCACACAGCCCTGGTGAGACCCAGGCATGCAGCCCTGGTGAGACCTGCAATTGCCTGCAAAGCCTTGGTGAGACCTTGCACGCAGCCCTGGTGAGCAATACAGAGTATGTAGCTTCACATTATTCTGCATTGCTGGGAATAGTAGTGATCTGTAGCTGGTGGTTTTCTGCATTGCTATATAAAGTATTGTTGGGATTTGTAGTCCTTCTACAGCTTGGAGTCAGTGGCAGAACTACCAGGATTGCAGTAGTTGCAGCTACGCCCAGGCCCTGGCGCTCCACCACTGTCCTAAAATCATTAGTCTGTATTGTTTTAAAGAAACTGTCATATGACACTAAAAAAAGGTATCAGTAATTGGTATTGGCGGTTACTTGAGGAAAAGTATTGGTGCTCGTACTCGGTCTTAAAAAAAAAAAGGTATCGGTGAATCCTTAGTGCAAAGTGAAATGTAATGATAAGTGCACTTTATAAATGTCAGTTCACCAACAACATAGCAGTATTGTACACACATGATTATTGTGAGATGTGGTTTCCTTAGTCAACTATGGGGTTAATTACACTCCCCAGCAAATTACCTTGCAAGTGAAGTAAAATATTTATTGTATTCTGTAAATAGAATTGTGCCATCAATCCTTCCGAAATGTAATTGCATTTCATCCTTTATGCCAATTACCCAGAACCATCCTAGTGATAATTACAAATAACAATTATAAAGGCTTTGCGGCTTGCATTAGAAGCAATTAAGAAGATCTGTTTCTATTTGCTTACCTTTTAGAAGTCAATGAAATATTTGTGCAGATTGCTTGCTGCCTAAAACATGTAAATTAACAACAGCTTTTAAAGAGGATGATGAATCAATAGCAATTCAGCTGAAGTTAACATATTTAATAAGGATGAAAAACTATTGCATCCTACTTTTAAATAATCTTCCTTCTGATGCTATCATATAAAACAATAGTAATGAAATGAATAGTAAAACAATGGCTCAGCCTATTTCAATTTTTCTTTTATACAGCTTGTGAATATATCAGCATTTAGCTGATGCTGTTTGTGTGATTGATGATGTCAATCATCCCATTGTGGTTACGTCATTGCCCTTTAAATCAGTGTAACACTAAATGCTTAGGTTTCACTAGAAGTTTAGAATAGAGATGCACACAAAGCAGTTCAGACACCTGTGCTGATACTTGGCATTTTTACGAGAACTACCAGGGTCACAGAAGTTGCAGCTGCGACTGGGCCCTGGCACTCCACCACTGTCCTGAATTCATTAGTCTGTATTGTTTTAGAAAAACTGTCACATGACGAAAAAAAAAGGTATCAGTAATTGTTTTGTGAGTACTTGGACAAGTAGCAGTACTTGTACTTGGTCTGGAAAGAATTGTATTGGTTCACCCCGTATATTTATATATATAAAACAAGTCATACATTAATGAAGGGATGCACAAATCCAGGAGCCCTGCAGCCAATGCTCCTTAAAAATGACAGCTGCCTCCTAACTTTTGAGTTTTTCTCTAGTCTAGTCTTGGAGCTGGAAAAGTATCAGTACTTGTACTTGTACTTGTACCAAGTACAGTACTTAGAATATGTGCATCCCTAGTTTAGAATATAGGAAAAATCACATACGGGCAAATCAATTTGTACCACATATGAGCAAAATAGGAATTAGAGTACCATAGGTTTAAAGGTTTAAAACAGACCTTAGTTTTTAATCTTACAGTGGTAATATATAGCATAAAATAATCATAAAGCTATCATGAAGAAACAAAATATGAATGCTATCTGTTGCACGCTAAATAGATCATTATCCAAAATTAGAGTTAATGCACTTTTAATTTGGCTAATGTTAAATGGTGGTGTGGTGTGGCATCAGTCAAAACATGATATACAAGTATTCAAAAACAAATGTGTATATATGTGCAATAAGGTACCGGGGAGGAAAGGGTCTACCTCTTTCTAGCACTGCACATACACATTTTTACTAAGCACATTGTGGGGCCTGCTGCTGCTGATTGACAGAGATGTTTGGGAAGAGACTGTTACATGCAGCAAACATCCTGGTACATCTGGAAGGTGAAGTTAGGAAAAAAGGAAGCAAAGGGACATTCACTGTTCTTCTTGTTTGGTATGTTAAATAGGTTCCAGTGAACGGCTATCTGTGCTCCTGCATCAAGGCCAATGCCCAGCTGTATAAAATCCACTTTCCTAATAACAACCCCAACATATAGGTAAAAGCCTGGAGAGCACTGTGTAATTGTTGGGTGCTCCCATTTACATTTTTGTCAATTTCAATTCTGTTTTGGAAATAAAAAACATATTCTTCTGAGATGGCAGCTATGTCAGACACATCAGCTTGCTTTTCTTCCCTGATGAATAATTAAATAAAATTAGTGTTGTGATTATCAAAATAAAATTCAGGCTCAAACCTACTAGACATTTCTATATGCAAACCTCAAGTTATTTGTTTCATTGAAAAAATATATATGAATATATGAGTGTCTAGGGCAGGGGTAGCCAAACTCCGGCCCTCCAGCTGTGGTGAAACTACAAATCCCATGATGCATCTCTCTCCGGGTGTCATGTCTGTGGCTGTGAGAATCTTGCAATGCCTCATGGGATTTGTAGTTCCACCACAGCTGGAGGGCCGGAGTTTGGCTACCCCTGGTCTAGGGTAATCCTTTAAAGAGAAAAGAAATAAGGACAGTGAGAGGTATAGCTCTGACACTCTCTAGCATTCAGGAATCTCTGGTCATGAATGGAGATCAGGAATAATGCTTCCTAGTGAGAAGCAGTCTAGAGTTGGGACAGTAGAGGAGAAGTCCTGTTGCCTGAGCCCAGGTTTTAAAATTCAAACAGGTCATCATTTCTTGTGAAAGGACAAGGATCAAGGCCCCCATGCTTGTGAAAAAATGCTAGAGGTTGAAAAGTCTTTTAAGCACCCATATACATAAACATTAACTTTTGGTTTGCTTGTGTTAAAAAAAATCTCCAATAAGAAAAAAAAGTGACAGTACTAAAGAGTTTCAAAGGCATCATTATCTAGTTAGTAAGATGGACTTACTACACTGTAAGATTTTTTGGGGGATAAAGAAGATTATCTTTGTTCAATGGTGGAGGTATGTAGGTGTAAGGAGAACTAACTGCCTATTATATGATCTATATATTCTGCATTCAAGGCATTGAAAATAATTTTGCACAATTATGTAAATATTTATATAATTTTGTCAGCCTCAGTTTGAAAATGTGTTCTACTCATCTAAAGGCCCCTGAGCTGCATTAGACTTTGCTGAGAGTGTTGTAAATCTATAGGCTACAGACTGATTAAGGCACTTGTGTGTTTCCTTGTAATCCAAAGAACATTCTGGCACTTGGCCTACTTCCTTTTGGTTGCAAAGGATAACTAGGCAGAAGAAGATCTTAATCAAGGCTGCACATGCCAAACCCACAGGGAGGCAGATGTTAAAGTGAGTCTCTACAAAGGCTCTCGACTTCCGGTTCCGGCGCCTGATGTAGCGGTAGCAGAGATTTGAGCTCCCGCGCGGCCAGGGCAACACTCGATATAAAATCAGCCCAGCAAGCCGAAAACTTCCTGCAACCTTCTGAATCATTATATCACCTTGTCTGCCGATCCATATGGATACATTCTTGGCCAAGCGGCGCTCTACACCCCGTGGCAAAGCCACCCCAAATCGCGGCAAACGACCGCCACCCTCCAAGATGGCAGACGCCTCTGGGAGACGGGACATCACCGCTTCCGACGAGGACATGCCGGCGCTATCCGAACATGGCCTGATAGCGGCAGAAGTGGCAAAAATGCTGAAACCTACCATCCAGGATGTAGTGCACAAAGCAGTCGCCAAAGGCATACAATCCTTGCGGCATGACTTACTGAATCAGGCACCGCTCTGGAATCAACATCTCCTAGGCCCCAACGCCCGGTCACTCCAACGAGAAGAGCAGCAACCCGTCTCCCCATGACCCCGTCGGATTCCCCCTGACTGCAAACCCACGTGTTAATCCTTGCTGGAGGCCTCCAGCGCGCACTCACCTGCCATTTTTGCATGATACTTACCATCTTACCAGGGACCTCGCTTATCAGTCGCCTTGGGCTGCCAGCTGTGAAATGTACTCGTGACCCGCCACATCACCCGGAGACCAGATCGGGGTAACAGTAGGTAACAATGAGTATCTATGCTCCACGGTCCCTTATCTACCATCACCCCGTCGCCCACCAAGAGAGACTTAGACTTACCTTCTGTTAGTTTTACGGTTATGTCTCACATGCCTAGCTTTGCTTTTATTTTGTTATTTTTATTCATGCTTTTCACCGGCTGGCTGCTTTTCCTTACTATACTCTAGACGCCTATGCTGGGCCCCTGAAGCCTGATTGCTAAGGGTGTATGCCCTGGCTCAGCAGAGCACCCACCCATGCTCTGCCACGGTATCTAGGAAGAAAGCGAAGTCATGTATTGACTGTTCATGGTTTTTGTTTTTGATTTTATTTTTATTTTTCCTGTTCTACTATTATATAGTGTTTGGCCCCGTTGGCCCCACAAGCATCAACCCTATGCTTCATAAACAATCTCGGGGAGCTTCCTCTGCCCCATGAGGGAAACCCCCCCTTCACTCCTTTCATATGCCCCTTGAAATATATCCCAGATACCACTATGATAAGATATTATTGAATTCTTCTCTGCTAGCTATAAGTGTACTTTCGCTCAAAACTGTGCCGTGTATTTCTGGTGGTGTAATTTTACTGATAGAAATGTGTGTTCATTCTATGTTCATTAATATGCCCCTATGTCTCAAGATATCCAAATGATCTCCTGGAACGCTAACGGCCTCCGCTCACCCGCTAAACGTATGATGGTTCTTCGCCACCTTAACAAATTCAAACCTGACATAGTCCTCCTACAGGAGACACATCTTCCTCAGCAAGATGTAGCCCGTTTGCGTAAATTGTGGGTGGGTGAGGTTGTAAGCTCCCCGGCAGTGGGAAGGAAAGCAGGGGTAGCCATCTTGTTCCACAAATCTCTCAATTATACCATACTGCATACTGGCACAGACCCCGAGGGCCGCAAGCTGTTGGTGAAAATCAAAATCCACGACAGAATATTTTCCATATACAATTTTTATTTTCCGAACTCACATACGGCCACATTCTTCCAGGAGATCACTACATGGATTCTCCGGGACACCAACCCCCACAAGCTTCTGGGAGGAGATTTCAACGCAGTGATGGTGCAAACGAGGATAGATCAGGAGTGACTCGGCACCAGTCTGCCACATCTCCCACCCAACCTACGACTTGGTCCCAAATGTCATTAACGTTAGATTTAGTTGATGTTTTGAGGGTCCGTAATCCACTGGAGAGGGAATATACTCACTTCTCAGGCGTGCACAAGTCGTTCGCCAGAATAGACTATTTCTGGCGTCGGACTTGGTGGACGCTCTGCTTGGAGCGGCTCGTTTGCTGCCCATTGCCATATCGGATCATGCCCCCATATTACTTCAGCTACATTCCTCCCTTCCTAAGGGAGATGCATTTCTGTGGCGCTTCCCCTCTCATCTGTACAAAGATCCCTCCTTTAAGTTATTGATGTCGGAAGCCTGGCACAAATTTCAGTCGTTCCATGAGCAACATGCTGATAACCCTAATCTTTTCTGGGAGACAGCGAAAGTAGTTCTCAAGGGCAGAATTATGTCCTATGTAGGCGCCAAGAAAAGACACACCAAAGCCCAATTCCTAAAAGCTAGCTTCTCCCTTCGCCAAGCCCAGCTAACGTTTTCACTACACCCCTCACCGGGTAACAGTGATGCTTGGAAGAAAGCCAAACAGGACTTTGAACTGTGGTCTACCCAAAAACAGGCATTTTACCAGGCCCAGTCAAAATTACACTTTCATAAATTCTGGAACACGCCAGGCAAACTAATGGCCAACTTGACAAAACCACGGTCTTTCAAATCCCACATCTCCTCTCTGCGTTCAGAGGTGGGTACTCTTGTCACTGACCCTAAACATATTAACGCTACTCTGGAGAGGTTCTACGCCAAATTATACTCCCCATCCCTTACTGACATTAACCTGGGTGATGCCTTTCTGTCCTCAACAACCCTCCCGACAATTTCAGAGGAAGATCTTTCATATCTCAATACAGACATAACACAGGAGGAAATTTTACATGCCATCAAGTCCACAGTCAGCGGTAAATCACCAGGCCCTGACGGGTACACATACAAATTTTACAAACTCATGCAAGACCAGGTGACTCCTGCACTACTGGAGGTTTTTAACACCATATGGCAGGGAGGTACATACCTTAATACAGAGCGTGAAGCATACATCAAAGTAATTCCCAAGTAAGACAGATACTTCACTCTCCCGGACTCATACCGCCCGATATCTCTCATAAATACTGATGCTAAACTACTATCCAAGATAATTGTGGACCGACTAGCCAAAATTCTGCCACAATTAATTTCCCCTGCCCAAGTTGGCTTTGTCAAGAGACGTTCAGCGGTCGCTAACATTCACAAGTCACCATAAACATATCTAAAACGGAAGTCCTTCCACTCACCTCACCTGCCTCCCTCTCCTTCTCACAGCTACAAACTTTTACTGTTGCCACACACACTATCAAATACCTTGGACTACACATTGGCAAAACACCGTCATCTCTCTATAACTTAAATTACCCACCCCTCGTCCAAAAAATACAGAAATAATTACTTATATACAAAGACCTACCCCTATCATTGTTTGGCAGAATTCACCTTATCAAAATGATCCCATTTGCTAGGCTCCTGTACCCCTTGCAGACACTCCCTATTTTACTGAAACATAAAGATGTACTGCTCTTAATAAGGCTTTCCTAAATTTCATTTGGCAAGGGAAGAAGGCGAGAATATCCCTAAAAAAACTCAACCTGCCCAGGGACGAAGGAGGCATGGCCTTTCCAAATCTCAGACTGTACAACTTGAGCTGCCTTCTACGACATTCTGTAGATTGGGTTTGTTCCTCGTCGCGCTATTCCAATTTTTTTATTGGAATCCAACATGGTACATCCTTGTAAACTACCATCCCTTCTTCACTGCCCCTTTTCAACCCTACCATCCCACATCCGATCCATAATACTCTTACGTGACACTATTATGGCTTGGAGGGAGACACACAAGATATTAAAACCGAACCCTTTCTTCGCCAAACATTTACCGCTTAGGGGCAATCCCTCCTTTCCTCAAGGAGAGGATTACGAGGTTTTGGCTCGGTGGGACACGAAAGGGATCTTGCATTTTACTAATCTTCTGAACATTTCTCTTAATAGAATTCTGACATTCGCTGAGCTAAAGTCTATATACGGGATCCCAGGGAAAGACTTCCTGCACTTTATGCAAATTACCACCCACATTAAAAAACTAAACCCTAACATCTCTAATCTACTACTTACAGCTCCAATGGACAGGTTTCTCTCGACTGACACACATTCCATAACACTTCTGTATCTACAACTGCTCCAAGCAGCCCTGTCCCCCCTTTCCAACTCGAACCTAGTTAAATGGGAGAAGGGCATTCCAGTAGACAACATTGTTGAGAAAATATTGCAGGTATATCGTTTAATGTACAAAGTAGTGCTTAACGAACAATGGAGGGAAACGCAATTTAAAATTATGCACAGGCCTATTACGCTTTCCAAATCAATGTAAGGGTCTCACTCGGTTCCGTCCCGGGGCTGCGATTCGTGACCGCGCGCGTCGGATCTCGGCGGCTCCCTCTGGCGCACGTGCAGGACGAGCGTCCTCCGCTCCCACTGGTGCACGCACACGACGGACATAGGCTCCTCCATCTGGCGCACGCGCAATGGCTTCTTAAGCGAGGGCTAAACGAACCATCGGCGTCCAACTGTTGGTAACAGTGAACGCTGACGGTTCACCCTCTGCCAACGATTAACCCACGCAGGACCTGTGCGTATTCAACCACAGCCACCTACTACTGGGACCCAGGATCCTCACCAACTCAGCAGCCACACCAACCACCTAGGACAATCCAGGGAGGATTCCGGACCAGCCGGCTTCTGGACTCTTAAACCCCATGAGTGCTGATTAACCCTCATAGGACTCTGTACTCCGTGCAATGAGAAACAACAAATCGCAAGTATCCCAGTGACACCGCAGGGTGCGATAGCCAATGATATATGTGTGTATAAGGGTTACCATCCTCAATAAGTTAGAAACCAATGCAGCATTGATTGACTTGTTACTCATGTACTATTAATACCGATTGCATTGATCTGATACTGTCATTACCTATGGCAACACTCTTATCTAACCCTACTGCATTACTCCTTCACCTTAGAATCTGCTGAGCTACTCATCCAGTTCCCTAGAAGTGCTACTTGCCACATGCCACCTTACCATCTTACGGTTACATGATGTTAATGATCACATACACATCTCTAATCAATTGAGAGAGTGTTATAAGCGATCAACCACTGAGTAAACCGCACGCACCTCCGCAGTTGCGATCCAAACCCTTGTCCTGTAGAGGAGCTTACAATCAAATTCAAACAATCATGGGAAGTTCCCCACCTAGATTACTGCCCCAAGTGCAAACTGCAGGCTGCTTCCCTATTTCATTGTTTGTGGGAATGTCATCAGATTCAGTCCTTCTGTGACGAAGTAGCAACCTTTGTCACTTTGCTAACCGGACAGAGACTCCAAGTGGAGGCCCTCTTATTTTTGTTTAACCACTGGAACTCCTCCCTAAACGATTATAGTGGCCTCAGCCGTTCAGCTAAGCAATGGATAAGCATCTCTTTATTGGTGGCCAGGAGATGTATCCTATGGGAATGGATATCACCTCTCCCTCCCACCATCAAGAGATTTCAATACGATTTACTACACCTGTTCCACCTAGATAAGCTAGATGCTACTCTGAACCTGCAAAATGAGACAGGGGTATTAGGTTCTATGACAGATGGCTCGCCTACATGAACGTTGCCTTCTCTCCCTCCGAGAAGGAAAACCTGCTCTTGCCCTTCGAATTCTCAACGTGTCGCCTGCTTGACAAGCTACAAGCCCGATAATTGACAATCGGACAAGACAATTAGATAAGAAGACGCAATCAAACTGCCGAATTGCAAACGTCAGTTTGACTCACTTGGGCTGCCCCACTACACAGACCATGAGCTACTATTTCTGATACTATTAGCATTTACACTCACTGGGTGATAACATATGGCACAGATCACTTCGGGTGCAACGTCACTGCATTTTAAATATTCTTTTGGAACTAACATCACACGATATCACGCATAGCCTTAACTTTACCATTAAATAGGTATCTCAATGGAGGTGGGATGGGAGAATGGACCATTGCACATTTGCTTGGTCTTGCACATTGTCTCCTCTCCTCCCCCCATCACGTAATCCGATTTAGTGATTTTATGATTTCATTTTTAAGTTCTCACCAAGGTGGGGTTTCGCTACACGGACTTACCTTGGTGGTACCGCGAAATGGAGTGAAGGGTATGTTTAATAGGTTGCGTTTAATACGCTTAATATACTATAGTTGTTAAGTTTGTTAATGGAAAGGCTACCTTACGATCTGCATTGTATGTGGCTCTCCACCTTTCATTCTAGTCCCCTAGGGATCTAAGAGTGACCATTAATGATACCTCGGTTTTATGATTCCGGTTATTGCATGCTATGTCCATACGCTCTGTACCCATACAATGTAACTTTGCATTACAGCTGTACTGTATTTGTGCCTTCCTTGAAAATAAAAAAAATGTTATTAAAAAAAACAAAAAACAAAGGCTCTGTACCTATTTTGGACTGTGTTAAACAGATGAGTGTATTAAAATCCAGCAGGTGTGAGCTGAAGAATGTTTGGCCAGAGAAATTTCTGCTAAAGGGAGAACATTTGATATTGATGGATAAAATCTGAGCATGCTGGAACAGGTGCACTGGGGAACAAAAGTTTCAAGATAGAAGTTAGCTTGTTCAAAAAGAGAATGACTGTAAATATGACCAGAAATGTGTTCCTACTATATGGCTGTGTATGGATGGAAACTGTGATAAGGGAATTGTGGAAGAATAAGCAGCTCCTAAATAAAAAGCATAGAATCTGTAAATGAATACAATGAAAGATGAAAAATCATTGATAAATATTCCTTAGTATGTATGCGAACTATAATATGTGAACTGTTTTAGTGGCCAATGGGTCTGAAATTCTGTTAATTCAGTCTTTTGATCCAGTAACCTGTTAAGTAGCAATACAGTCTTATTTAGGACCCACCAAAATCAGTGACTAGACAATGAAAGAGTTGTAGAATAATGAAGAGGCTATCTCTGCCCTCACCCCTTCGGTCAGCATGTACCCTGTAAGCTATCCTGTAAGGATCTTAGTGGTGGCCATCTCTTGGACTACTATGAGTACTGTTGTACGGAGGATTATTATTACTGTATAATTGTTATTATATAGAATTTCTAAAGCATCAACAGTTTGTGCAGAGCTTCTCAAAATAATGGGAGACAATACTGTTAAATTACAGTTCACAACTACAGTGTTAGCAGGGCCTAGCTTGTAAGAACTTACACTCTAAAAGAGAAGGAAAAGTAATTCAAAAGTAATTCAAAAGGTTGTAACTGTGTGGAGTTGAGGCGGGATAGGCTTCCCTGAAGAGATGAGTTTTCAGGGATTGACTGAAGGCAGACAGATTGGGAGATAGCTGTACAGGTTGGCGTAGGGAGTTCCAGAGAATGGAAGAGGCTCTGGAGAAGTCCTGGAGGTGAGCATGGGATGAGTTAATGAGGGAGCTAGAGAGCAGGAGGCCTTGGGAGAAACAAAGAGGACAGTTTTGGTGATATTCTGAGACGAGGTTGGTCTCAAAGTGAGTTCACTTTTTGAAAGATTGAGTTTTAAGAGGTGGTGGAATCCATACTGATATGTCAGTTAGTAAATTAGGGATGCACAAGGGGCCTGAAAGCGTGAACTGAAGAGTGAAGAGATATGTTCGTATATCATTAGTATAAAGATGGTATTGGGGCTATGCAAGGCTATCAACTGACCAAGGGAGGAGGTATAGATAGAAAATAGAAGGGGTTTGAGGACAGAGCCTTGGGTACCCCTACAGAATGAGGAAAGAGGTTTAATTGTAGGTGACAGTGAAGGAGGGCGTAAGTAGGTAGGGGGGAAAACCAGGAAAAAGCAGAGTCAATCAGGCCAAGGGAGTGCAATTGTATGGAGCTGCAACATGTTTCAACCATATCAAAGGCAGGAAAAGAGATGTCAGGGTGTACACCTCAGCCTCAGAGAGATAAGTTGGACAGCTCTTTATCATCTACACATACACAATCAAACAAAAACAAAGTCTACCCCCCACCTTTTAGCTACCGTGTTTCCCCGAAAATAAGACACTGTCTTATATTTTTTTTGGCTCCTATGTGTGTGTTATATATATATATATATATATATATATATATATATATACAGTGCTCTGCATAAATGAATACACCCCAACATATTTGTCAGAAAACCTTTACTTTACTTTCATCATCAACATTTTCTATGGGACACAATACTACAAAATACTCCCACAAATGCGGGCCATTATCTTGTCTTACGATGGTCGTAAGCTTATTGAAAGCTTGTACGATCTGCCCATCTTGGATGGGCAGATCGTACTTGCGATCATCGAAAGCCCGCCCCGCTGAGGGGTGGGCTTCCAATCACTGCAAACGGGCAGTGTGCGCGTGCACACAGCGGCCCGTTCGGCAGTTGTCAAACAAGCAGGCCACTAACCCGCCGAGAATCGTACAATTCTCGGCGGGTTTTCAAGCCTGCTTGTTCGACGGAAGACGTGCGACTGTACAGTAGAACCGGTCGCACGCCTTCCATACACTGTACGATTATCGTACGATCACGGGATTTCCCGTGATTCTCGTACGAGAATTGTACAGTGTATGGGCACCTTTACACAGATGGAACTGCGACCATCTCACAGAGATGTCCAGACCATCCATGGAAGTTACCACCTCGACAGAAGCATCTTCTGATGAGAAGGGTTGAAGAAAATGGCCATGCAAGTTCACTGCAGTTAGCTAAAGAAGTAGAAAGCCAAATTTGGGTGATTGTTTCCAGTGACACAATACAGCGTACACTGCAGAGAAATGGCATTGAGTGTCGTCCACAAAGAAAGCCTTTGCTAAAGCCCATGCACAAAAAAAGCCTACCTACAATTTGCCAGGGCCCATGATGAAAAAAAAAAACGACTACTGGGACTCTGTACTCTGGAGTGATGAGACCAAGATCAATGTTTTTGGAACTGATGAGAAC
>NW_017306956.1:584610-596295 GCF_000935625.1 Nanorana parkeri | reverse complement strand
GCTTACAATCTGTGAACACATGGACATGATACAAGCCATCATACCCTAAAATTACATATATGCAGTAAACATTTGGGGGGTTGTTCACAAAGCTGCGAAGGCAGCCGAGTGAATAACCCAGCCGGAGTGAAGTAAGCCGAACGATGTACGACTATTCACTTCAGCCTTTTATGGCTGATTTCAGCCATACATCGGCTATAATCAGCCGTACATCCGATGCTTTCGGTCAGAAGGAGTTCAGTGCATAAGGAGTTCGACTCAGCTGATCCAACATCTGGATCTCATAGGGGCCGAACAGCAGTGAGTGAATAGCCGAATGCTACCTCTGAGGTAGTGAGCAGAATAGAAATCATTATAAACAAATGAAAAAACGTTTCAACATTTAAATAAATGTAAAAAAAAAGTAAAATGTAAAAAAGTTAAAAAATGATAAAAAATGTTTTAAAGAAAAAATAAATAAAGCATAGGGTCCCACTCCCAACCATACCAGACCCTTTAGGTTTGGAAGGAAAGTTAAGAGGGACCCCATTTTAAAAAAGCTTGGGGTCCTACCAATAAGTCATACCAGACCACTAAGGTCTGGTAAGAATTTTAGGAGGGACCCCAAGTTACAATTTTAAAAAATGGTGTGGGGTTCCCCCAAAAGTCATACCAGACCCTTAAGGTTTGGTAGACATTTTAAGAAGGAACCCCACCACAAAAATGGGGAAAAAAAGACGTGGGTCCCCCCTAAAATTCCCAACCATACTCTTGATCTGAGCACAGCCTGGCAGGGCAGGAAAGGGGGGTACGAGCGAGTGCCCCCGTCCCTGCCATACCAGGCCACAAGCCCTCAGCACTGGGAGGGTGCTTTTCCAGGGTCACTTTTATTAAAAAAGTCCTTTTAATTGAGATTTTGACAATTCCTTTATTGGTTAAAAAAATTGATCCACCGACGTAACATTAAGGTCAATCATGACATTTAGCGTTGTCCACGATGACGACGATGACTTGGCGAAGAAAAAATTAAAAATAATTTAAAAATAATTATATTTTTTAAATGGCGCACGCCGACCTGACTGCACTCGACGAACTCCCGCTGCATAAAGAAGAATATGACAGATTCTGGCAAAATATAAACAATTGGGTGGAGCTTGCAGTGACATTACCACTAGCTCCGCCCAACTGTTTACTTTTGGCTGTCTGTCATTTGATTGGAGAATGGTCAGCTCTTCGGCCGAACTTTCTCCACACCTCGCCTGTCACTACGACTCAGCTGAGCCGAAGCATATGCGTTCGGCTAGGCTGCCTTCAGCTGCCGTATGGGCTATTGTGAATAGGCCGTACAGCAACCCTTCTGTTCGACTGAACCGGAGGGCACATGGGGCCGAAGCAAGTCAAAAGATCAGCCAAAGCTACGGCTGAATCCTTCGGCTCTTTTGTGAATAACCCCCTTGGTTTCAGACGTTGCTTCAGATCAGACCTAAACTGATCTATGGCACTTTTCCAGCTCACTAGAAGTGGAGAAATGTGAGAATAATGTTACTGAAACAAGAGTAAAGAAGCAACAAGGCTTGCAAGATTCTAAAAATGGTTACAAACTTAACTACAAAAGAAAAAGGCTGCTTTATAAAGGAAACTGAAGCAGCAATAACAGCAATCAGATTTTTCAATCTGGATAAAAAGTTGCTATAAATTATTGCACTTGCCCCAATGTTTAAATATATCGAGGTGAGGAAAACAAAGTTTTGAACAATTGCAGTCAAGGTAACTCTAGCTCTACTTTTTTAGAAGCAGTTGGAAAACCAAAATAACTGTTTCATGAGTTATTATAGGCATGATTTCCAATTGTCCTTACTTCTGTTTTAAAAAATGCATTCCTTATTTTGCAGTGATCCGCCGCACAGTGATGGTCAAGACCTTATATGGTCAATTACATCCACTGGGATTTCAAGCTGCTTAGTTCATGGTCTAGCAGCCGAGCCCAACATGGCCAATTTGTTTGGTGATCCAAAGCTCATCTCTACATAAAGGGGGGAGGTGATGTGTGTTGGGGAGCATTATATTTAGAATAAAGCTATTTTAGGACCAGTTGCTTATAACACCCCAACTTGAATAGGTTATAAGGAATTTTCTGTACACATAATCACAGTAGGATAATAATGGTGTTTTAAAGGATTATTACCAGTGGACTGGATAATCAGCAGATATGATGAATCAGTAATGATGAATCAGTAAACCTCAGAACCTACTGAATTCATACATTTATCTCTGCTGTGAATTACTTATAATGAAGCTATCATGCTGTCATTTTGTAATGGAGATTTAGGGCCCATTCTCACTTACACACTTATGCACGTGCTTTTAAGTGAGCCCTCGATGCACGTCTAGGGCCCTTTTTTTAAGTGCACCCAAAGAAAACACACATGCTCTTTATGACATATGATGTGGTGCAATAACGGGGAGATGTGTTTGTTTTTATATGTATGCACATTGATGTGCCAATGGAAATGAATGGCAGCACACTGCCAGAAATAGCACACATGCAAAAGTGTGAATAGCCTAAGAATATATTTTGTTGCTATGAGCAACATTTATTATTTTTTGCATTTTCTTGTTTCAAAGAGATACATATGTTTCTTTGTGCTGTTTCAAGCTTGTCGGCACATCCTTTGCTATAGATACATTTGACATTATTGTTTGAGCCCAACAGATGTTTTAGCACTTAAAAAGTGTAGGTGATTTTTCAAAGGCTTAGTACGTATATAAAAAATGTGCATGGATTCTGGTGCTGCATACATCTGTTAAATAGTTTTGCCATCTGTTATATATGAGCAAAATGTTAACAGGTACTTTATAAATACATTACTTCATAGAGAGTATCTACCCATAAAGAATGACTAGGGTCAAAACTTACAAATAGCCTAAAGTTCATTTACATAAAAAAGACAATGCGGCAAAACAATGTATGCTCTTTAAAAAGATATATAGACATTGTGCTACAGGTTATAGTTACATATAATCTCAAATGCCCCTTTTTTTGTAAAAAGAATGCATAATAAAGCTGCCAAAAATTTTCTTACAAATTTTAAATTGAGTTTGGTGTCTGCTTTTGATTTTACTGCCTCACTTTCCTACAGAGGATATTCATTTTCTTGGCTCAAGACCAGTCTATAACAGTTTTTTTTCTTTAACTTCTTTAAATGAAGTATTACACTACCTGGATAACTTCAATATGTCACAGATCACAGTTGTGGGTGATTTACTAACCTAAACACACACACACACCAGGTGTGTGTGATTTTCACACAGCAAAACTTATTTATCAACCAAAAAGTCTCTAAAAGCATATTTCCACTAATGCCATATATGGAAAAATCATGCACATGATGCATATATAATGCTGCTTCACAGTTTAGACAAAAATGGTTAGCTCATGCATTTACATTCCTGCATTCATCAACGCAAGCAACATAACATAGAGCTAATTTACACCACATTACCTTGCAATTCATTGCAGGGCTTTGCACAACACACCTGCTGGGTGTGTACACACTACAAAGGTGTTTCGATTCCTCCCATAGATCATGCTGGGGGGGAACACACTACAGAGGTGTATACACGTTCGTGGTGTGTTTAAAAGGTTAGTAAATCAACCCCTTAATGTCAAGATAAGCTCAGTCCAGAGCAGGAGCTTTTTCTGCAATTGTTGTGCCCGATTACACACAAAAACATAAATAAATGGTTGCTTATGGCAATGTGATTTATTTTTTAAAAGCCTTGTTGCATAGGGAAGCCCCTGCGCTATTGACTTACTGGGTCAGATTACAGTGCATTACCTTGGTCTTTATGTCCTGGGTAGCTCCACAGAAGACCCAAAAAAATAAGGAGTCCATTAAAGCATCAATAGAGTACAGCTGGACTGTCAGAAGAAGAGGTGGCCTCTGGCTTATCTTATGGAAAAAGATGACCTAATTGTTCAGGAATATGGCTATAACTATACAGACAGTGACAGAACAGGATTGACAAAGAGCAAGTGGGGAGACACAACAAGGAAGAATTTTTATGGGAAGAGTTGAACATTGGCTAGGTCATATGCAAACAAGAGGGCAATCCCATTTGCATGATGTGCATTGTAAATGGTATTCAAAGCCCTTTTTTGTACAATCACTCCCTACAGTTTGTGCTATTCCTTTTCATTAAAACCCATTAGCTTTTTTTAGATACAATTTCCCTACATTTTTTCTTAGTGTCCTTTTAAAAACACTAGCATAAAGTTCCACTTTTGCCAGAAGCCAGTAAAACATTAATTATTAAAAAAGACTAAGATATATATATATATATATATATCTATCTAGAGAGATATATATTTAAAGACTTTCATTATTCCTTCTTCTTACTTTCTTAGTGAAAAGTCCAGGATAAATGTAACTACTCAGAATTCCTAGCTTGAATTATGTTTTGCATAGCAAGTCATCAGACATAAATTGACACATTCTTTCTAAAATGTTCCCTTCATAATCCTATTTAGCTGCACAATAATCCTGTATTCTGTTAAGTGCCACATTTCCTTCTTACAAGGTTTGGATGACAAAAATACAGACTTCTATTACATGTTAAGTGTCTGACGCCAAATAAAATTAGCTAGTGGCACTGGGAATCATATGTGCCAAGCTGTACTTAAATTTCTGGCTGCCAGAATTATTTTTTCATAGGCTCAGGGCAATTGGATAAAGTATTGATAATGTTGGCTCAATCCCTGTCCAGGTTACTGTGGTGAAAGTGTTTTCTAGGTGAATTGAAGTAACTGTGGAAGTGACTTTACAGATATAACCAAAAGTATATATGCTTTGAGCATCACATTTTTCCTCTGTATTGTCAGGTACAGAAAACCAGAATCAAAACTGAGTATTTTCTTTCTGGTTTCTGTGTAATACTTGGAAATCTTTACATGTATGCAAGTAATTGTTGTATAATGTTTATCAAATGTATGGCCTATAGCATGATTATATTGAAGGTATTAGATGGCCTACAGAAGTAATCCACATGGTGAAAAAATCCTTTAGGAACATCAGTTACATAGAGCCAATTGTAAAAAAAAACTGTCTTTATGTAAAATTGTATTTTAGTGACATCATGTCTGGGATTGGACAGCAGATCAGCAACAAAGCATGTTGTCCTACAGTAAGAGGTGCTTTGTAGTATTGGTCGAAGGGGTCCTGGTGTCGAAGCTAGCCGAAGGATCGGCCGAAGCTACGGCCAGATCCTTCGGCAGCTTTGTGAATAGACCCCATAGAGTATCTGTCTTTAAACCGGGTTAATTCATTACAACAATATCCCTTATGGAAATCATGTTTTAAAGCTGTATTTCATTTGTTTTTCCACAAAATTGTAAATAATAAATGTATTTTAATGTAGAACTATCTTGAGTACCCATATCTGATTTGATATTTGCCTCCTCTAATACCCTGTACAACAGCACTCAAACTAGGAAATGGAATGTCAACTCTTGGAGCCATCAGGGCTTAGGTAAGGACAAAGAACAGAGATGATCTCTGGTGCTTCCTCACTGGCGAGCCACAGGGTGGGGTGGATCATAGTTTAGGATGTGTTATGTAACTGCAGTGTAGTTTGTAGAGATGTCCAGAACCTGACTATGCTGACTGGCTAGTATGTCTGGGTGAAATAAGTGGATTGACTGAATTACAAATTATTGGCAGGTAAGACAGTTCACATATCTCTATTTTAACTGCATAATAAACTACTTACCTAGCGTTTAGTTTGAAGTAGTACACTAGCATTACACTCACATAATATGGTACTGAACAAGCACTCAAAGATTGTGCACTTCAATAATTCACCTTCGCATGAGTCCCTGATTGCATGGTGACGTCAGTATAACAAAACAACAAAGGGGAATTTATCAAAACTGGAGGACACTCATCAGTGCCGCCATCAGGGGGTACGGACGATACTCATGTATCGTCCGTACATATCGTCCGTATCGTTCGTCCGCCTGAGGGGCCCGGGAACCTTACATGTGTATTGGCCAACGGCTATACAGGTGACAGGCAAGGAGGTGGAGGCGGCTGGGCCCCGCGGCATCGGAGGAGGCCGGGGCCCGCACGGAGCACCCCAGGTTAGGATCTGGAGTGTGCAGGCCCAGGCCTCCTCCCATTTGTAAATATAAGAGGGGTGTGTATTAGGTAAGGAAGCCATAAAGTAGGCAAATAGAAGGGATATCAATCCTGGGCTATGCAGGTCATCCTAACATTTAGTTTCAAATGGGGACAATTTCATAGAGGATCGATGGGGTCTAGCAATATTGATAATAAAGTCTGCTATTTGTAGATAACAAAAGATTTCCCTGTCAGGGATACAATAATGCTTATTTAACCACTTGCTGACCGGGGTGTTTACACCCCCTCCCTTTCCAGGCCATTTTTCAGTATTCAGCGCTGCGGTACTTTGGCTGACGTTTATTCCATCATGCAATGCTGTACTGAAATTAATTTTATACCATTTTTTGGGGGCAGATAGAGCTTTCTTTTGGTGGTATTTAATCACCAATGGGGTTTTTATTTTTTACTATATAACAAAAAAGTACAGAATATTTATTAAAAAAATGGTTTTCCCTTTATTATTTTAGGAAACATTTATTTTTACCCATTTTTTGGGTAAAATATAAAAGGTGGGGTCACGTCAGGTAAAAACATTGTGTATAAATGTCACCAGCACTCCAAATACGACAGTTTTAGTGAATCTTCATTTTTATTTTTAGAAGTCACTCAAAGTGGGATCAAGCGCTTTCGGGGCCGTATTTGGAGCGCTGCTGACATTTATACACAACGATTTGACTTGACACGGCGCCATCCGTTGTCACTGCGAGCACCCATTTTTTCATATGGGAAGTCCGGTAAGGTGTGCTACAGGTCCTTGGACATTTGTACGTCAGGTAAAAAGACACCAAACATGTCAAGCCTTAAAATTGCACGCGCCTGCGAAATCGCAAAAAAAACACTATAGCCAAAATTGACCACAGGCGATGCTTTAAATGATTTTACCACTCATCAGTTTAGTGTTATCAGTGATTAATGGCCCTAAAATGATTGCTCTCATTGTGACGTTCGCGGCGATATGTAACATGTGCAGCATAATTGGAGACATCGTTGTTTTTGCGTGTAGGCGCATCAAACTAATTTTTGCGCATCCATGTGGGGGTGGGGGACTTTAAAAAAACAATTTGTTTGTTTTGTGTGTGTAAATTTGTATTTATTTTGTGAGCAATTTTTTTAAACTTTTTTTTACACTTAACTTTATTGTTATCACATAGGGTGCTAAGAAGTACCCTATGTAATAACAAATTACAGTTACAGGTCCTCTTTATGGAGACATCAGGGGTCTCTAAGACCCCTAATGTCAACTAGGGACCCCAAGAGAAGCTGATGAAGCACATATCTGCTTCATCAGCTTCTCTCAGGTTTCTCCGGTTTCTGTACTAGAGAGTGATAGAGGAATGCGGAAGTGATGTAATATACATCACTTCCTGCATTCAGAGACTGGGAGGAGAGCGGAAGGAGATCGCGTACTGAGCTCCCTCTGTTCTCAGTGCACAGAGCCACATCGCCCGGGATGGATGGAGGCCCGGGATCGCGGGGATGGCGGCGGCGGGACAGCGGAAACCGCCTGGATTTTAAACAGCCAGAGATGGCCGTTTACATACAAGCGGTCCGGCGTCTGTAAAGACGCCCGATCACTTATATGATGCAAGTGAGGGTGCGCCTGCCCCCCCCCTCCTTACCTCTCTGTTGGGGACAAGGTCAGAGTGGAGTAGCTACACAGCTTAATGGTCTGACCAAGGGATCGAAAGTATAAAAGAGTGGGTGATAAGAGGTAATAAAAAAATAGGAGTGAGAATATGGTCTATCCTTGAGAAGACTTTGTTTGGATGAGAGTAGTGAATGAAGTTGGACTTTGTGGGGTTGACCTCTCCCAGCAATCCACTAGGGAATGATTAAAAAAGAGATCTCTGAATGCATTTGAATGCTGCATGTGTGCTGGAGAATCCTTAGATCTATTTCTGTGAGGGAAAAGAGTTAGGTTAGAGTTCCTACATAATAAAACAATGCCAATACAATGGGATTCAACTGTGGACAAAAGACAGTGAAAAAGGGGAGTTGCTCCTTATTAGGGTTATATTAAGAAATTATTGTTTGTCAACATCAATGTCAATATTTCATCAAACATTTTAATTTTAACAAGCGACACTGATAGGTGAAATTAGATTTAAAAAGTTATCTTTTAAAGGAGAGACCCCTCCTAGATGTGAGATCCCAGCACAAATTGTCATCACTGTGTACTTTGTTTATCAACAAAATAATGTGATCACGTTGTTGGCACTGATGTAGTGTTAGGGTTAGAGTTATTGTTAGGATTAAGGTTAGGGTTACCCTTATAGTTAGGACTGGCATTTTCTGGCAAACTAATAATTCCTGGATAGTTAAAAGGAGCTTGTCTAGCTTAGGAGACTAGTGTAAGAGACATTTAAAGTGACCCTAAACTCAGGAGTTAAATCTCAAAAATGCATTTAAATACCTTATCTATTAACAAAACTGTACCCTGGTTGTGCATCATTCAGCTGTCAATCATCAAATCATTACAGAATTCATGCTGCCCCTGGATATACCTTAAACCTGGTCTCAAAGTATTAGCGTAACCAGCTCTTCAAAAGACCTCCTGCTTTCCAACTCCCTCATCAACACCTCCGATGCTCGCCTCCAGGACTTCACTAGAGTCTCTCCCATCCTATGGAACTCTCTACCCCAACCTGTCCATCTATCTCCCACTCTGACTGCCTTTAGGCGATCCCTTAAGACTCATCTCTTCAGGGAAGCCTATCCCACCTCAACCTAACCACTGAACTATCACTTTCTCAAACATTTATCCCCACACAGCTACCTCCTCATGTATCACTTCCCCCTCCCTTTTAGATTGTAAGCCCTCAAGGGAAGGGCCCTCCTTACCATCTTGTCTTGAATTGTATTGTGATTGTAATGTCTTCCTTATATTGTAAAACCCTGCGCAAACTGTTGGCGCTATATAAATCCTGTATAATATTAATAATAACTGAATATTTTGAATATTTTGGTTTGTCCCCAAAGTTGATGTGTTTGGAAGAAATGGGCAAATGTAAGGATTTGAGCAACTTTGACAAGGGTCAAATTGTGATTTCTAGATCACTGGGTCAAAGCAACTCTAAAACTGCAGCTCTTGGGGGGTGTTCCCAGTCTGCAGTGGTCAGGACCTCCCAAAACTGGTCCAAAGAAGAAAAACCAGTGAACTAGTGACAGGATGATGGGCGGCCAAGGCTAATTGATACTTGTGGGGAGCGAAGGCAAACCTGTGTAGTCTGATAAAATAGATGAGCTACTGTAGCTCAGGTTTCTGAAAAAGTTAATCCTGGTTCTGATAAAAAAAATAAGTGTCTGACCACACAGCTTATCACAGTTTGTTGTGTATTGGGCTGCGCAGCTGCAGACCTGTTAGGATGCTCATGCTGAGCTGCGTCCACTGCCAAAAGCTCCTACAATGGACACATGAGCATTAGAACTGGACCATGGAGCAATTGAAGAAGGTGGCCTGGTCTGAAGAATCACATTTTCTTTTACATCATGTGGATGGCAGGATGTTTGTGTGTTACTTACCTGGGGAAGAGATGCACTATGGGAAGAAAACCAGCAGAGTCAGTGTGATGCTTTGGGTGATGTTCTGCTGGGAAACCCTAGGTCCTGCCATTCATGTGGATGTTACTTTGACACATACCACCTACCTAAACATTGTTGCTGACCAAGTATCCCCTTCATGGAAATGGTATTCCCTGATGGCAGTGGTCTCTTTCATCAGGATAATGCACCCTCCAAAAATGGTTCAAGAATGGTTTGAGGAACACAACAACAAGTTTGAGGTGTTGAGTTTGGGGACAAAATGTTCACTTGCTGTCTAATATACCCCACCCACTTCCAGGTGCCATTGTAATGAGATAATCAATGTTATTCACTTCACCTGTCAGTGGTCATACTGTTATGATTGTTCAGTATATGTTTATTGGCAATCTTTGTTATGATTGTTCCTGACTAGAAATTAGCAAAATTGGGAGTTTTTGTTTCTACAAAATGTTGACTTGACTTTTTCAAGATCTCAATCTAATTGAGCATATGTGGGATGTGCTGGAACAAGTCCTATCCATGTAGGCCCCACCTCTACCCCACAACTTACAGGACTTAAAGGATCTGCTACTGACAGCTTGATACAAGATACCACAGCATCCCTTTCTAGGTCTAGTAAAGTCCATGCTTGATGGGTGAGGGCTGTTTTGGCAGCAAAAGGGGGACCTTCTTAATATTAGGCAGGTGGTCATAATGTTATGGCTGATCTGTGTTTAAGAATATGTGTGCGTGCATGAGTGTTTTCATTATACTGTCAGCCTTGTCAGTTGTAGAACCACTATATAAACATATTTAATAAACAAAAACTGATTAAAATATATGTTTCTATTAGGTGTCTAGAGATTCCAATAAGTAATATGCAGGAATGTCCAAAACACACAGAAGCTGGACTTTGTCACAGAGATGCTTTTGAGGCTGTTGCAGCCCCAAACATTTGTAGGTTTGATTTGTTCACCCAGCATAATTACTGAATTTTCATGTTCTGTAAATTTCTCTTTCAAGTCATTGGCAAGAGATGTTCAATATCTAAATCTGAATATGAGCATGTGAAGATGTTTCTACAGGCCTCTAAATATATTTCCCTGCATTACAGCCCACAAAGTCACTTAAATTCTAGGGGAGATATTAGTACTTAATAGCATGTAGACATTTTAATATGAAATCATTTAACGGGCTCCAGTAAAAACAAGGCCACAAATTGGTTTCTGTTTTGTTTGGGTGCATGGGCCCTTCTGACATCATCTGTAACGCACATTTTAAAGGGTTTTTAAAAGCTTTCAGTACATTTTATAACACAAGGCAGAGCTACATGTAAAATGTAGGACCAAATTCCTTCAGTAATGTCGAACATTTTCCAGCTGACTCTTACAACGCAAACACTGAATACACAGAAAATTTGTTTACATCCCAGAGTAATATCAACCTCCCCCACCCCTGCCTGATAAAGAGACTTCGTTTTCACACATTGATTTTATAACGTGCTGCTTCTTAAGATAATTATTCATGTCAACACACACGTGGTCATATTATAAACAATGAGGAAAAATACTTAAGTGAGCGAGGGCTACTCCGTACAAGTGTTACATATTAAATTTATGAGGTGTTTCAGTGTAAATGCATTGTTTTGAAGTATCCACTTATGGGGTATGATTTGCTTATTTGAAATGAAAACCATAAGTGGTAAAACCTTTTTATTCCACATCCGATAAAGGGATTAAATGTTATTTGTTTTAGCCCCCACATCTTAAAACTTCCAACAAAATTTTATGTAACTAGTTTTCTGTTAAAATTTCTGTGAGCAATGCAGCATATTAGAGTTATGTGAAGGTGCCAATACATCTTCTAGTTGATTTTACAATTCTGCAAGAATGTATTAGAAATGTAATTGTTAACAATTATATTAGTTGGTTAACTATTAAAAAGGAAAAGACATTTAACATCTAATTAAAAAAACCTAAAAAATAAATAAAATTATATATAT